>NC_092065.1:29399570-29404570 GCF_039877785.1 Chaetodon trifascialis | reverse complement strand
CGAAACAGAAGGTGAACGAGTTCCAGCTTTAAAAAGCTCATTCAGTCTAAACCTAAAAGATCATCAATGAATCGATTAACAGACCAAAGGTGATCACTAATGCAGTTTATTGATCTGGACTGAAGGGGGACCTCAGCCAGACCCGGTCCTGCAGGTCTCTCTGGTAGGCGGTTTACCGGTCGGCGCTGAAGGTGGAGCCCAGTGAGGACAGACTGGAGCCGGAGCTCCACAGGCCGTCCTGGTCCCTCAGCTGCTGGGGCCGGAGGGGGGGCCGAGAGGGGGGCGCGGCACACAGCAGGTGGTCCGGATACGTCCTGAGAGACGGACATATCAATGTAATGTTTGACTGTTGTCTCTAAACAGAGGACAGACAGCGTGTCTCTGGTGCTGTGCAGGACTGAAGACCAGAGACACGCGCCGTCGCCATGAAGGTCAAAACCGCTGACAGATGACGTCCTGTCTGCGTCCTCACTCTGACATGAGACAAAACAGAAACACTGCACCTGAAGTAGTGGTCCAGGTCGACAGCGACGGCGGCGCCATTCTGAGCGACCGCTACGGCCGTGCTGAGATCAGCTGACACCTGGAGGAGGCAGAAGGGGGAGGAGGAGGAGAAGGAGGAAGACGAGACGAGGTCATCGCCCGGCAGACCCGAGCTCAGGTATGCAGGGAGGCGGACGCTGGCCAGCGGGCTGCCGTCAGACACCTGATACACAGCTGGAGGAGCAGTTAAAGGAGACGCTGCAAACAGCTGGAAGCAGGTTCAAGTCAAGGTCCTCCTCACTGCTCCTCCATCCGCTGAGGAGGAGCAGTGAGGAGGACTGGAAGCTCAGGAAAAGGCCAACAAGTCGACTTTGTAAGGCCGAGAGTTTCCATTCATCAGGGTTAGCTTTAGCTTTGTTAGCTTCAGATTAGCTTCAGATTATGAAGCTAATCTGAAGCTAATCTGATGCTAATCTGAAGGAACAGTTTAAATTCAGTGAACACAGCAGCGTTCATTTCGCTTCGACCGTCAGAATCTTTTCGGCTGAGGATACAGACGAGTCCAGCAGAGCTGAGGACGAACAGCGTCTCTCTGCAGACGCAGTGGTGGACGGCGGTTTGTCTGTCCCTGTCGGTCAGCTGGATGTTGAAGCAAGACAACGTCTGTGGCTCCTCCTCCGTCTGCTGCCACTGCAGCTGCAGCAGCCAATCACAGTTCAGCAGCACGCAGCAGCGTCCAGCAGTGAACGACAACACGCGAACCGACCGCAGCTCACACACACCTGAAGACAAGAAGACATTAATGAGACAGATGGACATGAGTGTCAACAATCAGTCAGTGGCTGCACATGAAGATGATGATGAAGATGAGGATGATGGTGGTGATGGTGGTCATGTCACTCACTGTGGTCCTGCTCTCTGATGGTCTGGAGGACGCGATTTGCAGGACATTCACAGACAGAGTGCAGAGACACGGAGGCTGGACGTTCTGCGTCCACTGCCAGAAGCTTCAGGTCACCCTGAGATCCAACCGCCAGCAGTCTGAAGCTGCCGGTCCCTCGGCTGTGGACGCTCACGTCCTCCCACAAGAAGCTGGAAACAGGACGACATGTTGACTGTTGAGACACAGCTGGACGTGGACGAACATTTCCTTTGTCAAATCAAGAAAAGCCCTCTGATGTCCACAGAAATGAACTTGGTGGACATTTTGTCCATATTCTCTAAACTACACGAATATTGGAGATGAGTGGACAATGAAAGTGGTCTTTGGTTGGACGTGTGCGTCCTACCTTGACTGTCCTCAGGTTAGTTCATTCTGTAAAGTGAAGACTTTATTTTTAGAGAAAATGCTTTGAAACACTCCATATTTTTTCATTCTATTCTAACTTTATTTAAAGGGTCGCACAGAGCAAAATACAGATCGATAACGTGATCGATCATCTGGCGTCAGATGTGGTGAGTGACAGTCAAAAGGAGGGTGAGGTAGACCTGCAGTACTCACGAGGAAAGTGACTCATAGTAAAGAAATTTATATATTCAGAAAGTGTTCATTTAGATTTCTTTGGGTTGACAAACGGGGCTCCTCAAACAGGAAGTGGACTCAGACTGTGGACTCACTCCGTGAACCAGCCGTCCGCTGCGGCCGGACGAGCCTCTCTGTCCGCCGGGTCCCACACCACCAGCCGCCCCCGGACCTCCAGACATCCGAGCAGAGAACCTCCAGGAGCCAGTTCAGCCTTCTGGATGTCCGCTACCTCTCCACAGTGCTGGTTCTCCGGGATCACCAGCACCTCCGTGGAGGTCTCGTGCGGCCGCTGAGCCGCGTCCAACATGTTGACACGTGACACGGAGAACGTCTTACTCAGCTCAAGAGTTCGTTAACGAGACATTTTTCATAAAAACGGTTAATTTAACAACAGCGACTTCAACAACAAAACAAATCCTGCAGCTTGTTCCGGGTAGTCACATGCTCCGTCTTCACCTGTCAGCTGACCAAGTCTGACCAATAGAGAAACGGCACAAAAGGCGACTTAAATCGAAAGACGAACGTTGGTGAGAAATCGTTCTTTTTTTAATTTTCTTTATCTATGAAAGTAAATCCGGCAACTAAAGCATATTTCTTCTGTTTTATAATAATGTAACCAGTAAATTAAGACAATTAAACCTTATAAAAATGAAGTTGTAGTATTTTTTTTTGTCTTTTTATTGTGTTGGTTTTACTTGTTTCGTTACTTATTTCTCCTACTTTTACTACTTCTGCTAACTCCTGCAGGTTATGTTTTATTCTGCCTGCACATTGAACTCACATAAAGTCTATATTCTTTTTATGTTCAAAAGAGCATACAGATTGTATTATAATTGTGAGGTCTACTAAAATAAGAGCAGTTTTTCGAATCTTGACTTTTTGTTTATAAACAACTTCAAAACTCAAACTTAGTTCTCTTCAAATTAGTTTGTGTAACTCTGTAATGATCAAACATATTACATCACAATCCATTAATTTGATCAAAAATAAATGAATTCATATCAAACAACACATAATAGCAGCGAGAAGCGCGTCATAGATTCTTTGATCGATTGCTTTTCCCTAAAACCAAAATACAGGAAGCGGAAGCAATACAATGCGCTCATTGGCTGTAGCTGAGCCTGCTGATCTCTATACGATGAGACGTTCACGGTGTTCATTGTCCGTCGTTGTTGGTGGCGTCCACATGGAGATAGAGATCTGCTAACGGTGTTTTCCTGTCAAAGTCACTGTTGTCCGCTTTATTATGGCGCTTTCTAAAAAATGGAAATAGTGTTCAGCCTTGTGTCTTTAACTGTCACCAAGGTTTTACAGTTTTCTGGACTTGTCGACAACAGGGATGTCCTGAGGACGAAAAAGATGGAGGACAAAGCGTTAGAAGTGTACGGTGAGGGAGCAGGCCTGTTGGTGAACTGTGGAGGTCTCAAACACTTTCGTGTTATTTGATGAGACTTAAATTCAGGCTCGTAAAAACCTCAAGCGGGTTCGTGTATGTTGGCGAAGGTTCACCAGACTCGGTTGTAAAATTAGCTGAAACTGTGCGTCTGTAGAGTAGAGCCAGCGCGGAGTTTGAGATAGAGTTCAGCAAACGGACATCAACCGACATCAACTGACACCAACTGACAGCAAACTGACACCAACTGACATCAACTGACCAACTGACAGCAAACTGACACCAACTGACACCAACTGACAGCAAACTGACACCAACTGACACCAACTGACAGCAAACTGACACGTGACGTTTATCTGTGACGTGTGTCTGTACTGATCGTGAGAGAAGTGTTATCAAGCAGCTAACTGTGACTGTAGTTCTGACGTGTTGTCATCAGTGAAGGCAAAGTTAAATCGGTGATTTCTTGAATGGAGTTTGGTGTGGTTGTAGTGACTGGCACATACTGGGACCAGTACTGGTCCAGAGCTGGACTTCTTTCTCTGCTGTAGATAATAAAGGTGTCAGAGGACAGTGGTCCGTGCTGTTTGTCTCCTGTCTTGTCGTCTCAGGGACAGCTGAAACAGATATTCAGTAAATGTTTCAGCATCCAGCTCTGCTGAAGAGGAAGCAGTTTGAACTGTGTTAGTTTGGCTTCATGGAGTTAAAGGATCGATAATTTGGGAGTTGAAAGCAATCCTTCCAGAAGTGTCACAGTATCCTGAACTTTAGTTTTAATCGATGAATTATTGGTTCCATCTTTTAATGTTTCGGACACGTCCTGTTTCCTGTCAGATGTCATCCGATCCATCCGAGACCCTGAGAAGCCCAACACGCTGGAGGAGCTGGACGTGGTGACGGAGAAGTGCGTGGAGGTCCAGGAGCTCGGGGAGGACGAGTTCCTCATCATCATCAAGTTCTCTCCCACCGTCCCTCACTGCTCTCTGGCCACCCTGATCGGTGAGTCACGCCGCTGCTAACGCGGCGGACACGAAGCGCATTAAAGATGGCCGACTCATCGGGCGTCTGCTGACGCTCTCTGTTCGTATTTGAGAAGGTTCAGGTGTCAGCAGAGACGTTGGCCTGCTCTCACGCTGCGTTCAGGGTTTCTGTCTGTCCCCTGCTGGTTTCTGTCTGTCCTCTGCCAGTTTCTGTCTGTCCTCTCTTTGTCTCTTTTGCTGAATTGTTGTCTCTGTGTCTCACGGTCATGTCTCATGTGTCTGCAGGTCTCTGCTTACAGGTGAAGCTGCAGCGATGTCTGCCGTTCAAACACAAGGTGAGTAGCAGAGCCGTGATTGGCTGAACTGTCTGCTGCTCTGTGCAGCCCAGGTGTCTTTATGGACCGCTTTGGGGACGGAGACAAAGACAAGCTGGACGAACATCTGCAGTATGAAACTAAGAGGTCCAGACCAGGAGAGGAGGCCTGGACCAGCCCGGGTCCAGACCAGGCTGTGTTCATACTGACTGAGGATCAGTTTGAGCTGTGTCCTCTGACCAATGAGCAACCTTCACGCTGTCTCCAGATCAGACCTGAGCTGCACGTGTCCCTGTCCTCTGCTG
>NC_092065.1:29369570-29387070 GCF_039877785.1 Chaetodon trifascialis | reverse complement strand
GGTGAACCTGAGGGTGGAGAGGCGGGCGGAGGGGTGATGGTGGGTGGAGGAGGTTGGGGTGGAGCTCTATCTGCATCCATCCATTTCCTGCATCCTGCTGCGGAGGAGTCGGTGACAGCAGGAGGTCAACATGCTTCACGGATGTGAGATGTGCTCTGATAGCAGCTCTCGGTGGTCTGCGGCGCGCTCTGGACAGGAAGTGCTCATTTCCTCGTCAGGCTGACGGTAATGACCTGCTGTCAGCGTGTGTGAACTAATCTGTTTACTCTCAGCTCACCAAGTAAAGGAGGCGACTTCTGCAGGTCCTCAGTGAGACGCTGTGAGGAGTGATGGACAGATCGATGTCAAGTCCACCATCTCCAGCGGAGGCTTGTGGTGACGGCGCCCCCACCTGTCCTCCAGCAGCACTGTCAGGACAACATTTCTATTTCTGTGCAAGACACATTAAAATGTACCTGACGGAGAGTCATTAAAGTCACCGAGCAGCTCGAACACTCAGCTCGAGCCTCCTTCTGGACAAAATATCGACTGTCTAACATGTTTGACCAGCATGGTCTGTAATCGAGACAGTGCTTGTTTCTGGAGAAGAAAGAAATGTCATTGAACTCATCGCACTAACATCACAGGTGGGCGTCCAGAGGAAGGACAACATGGATTCATGAAGGTCCAGGTTGTCAGAAACACTTCATTTCTCTGACGTGGGATCAGTAAAGGTTCATCTTACCTTAAACACACGCAGCAGAACATTCAGTGAGTTTCTGACACTCTGGGCTCGCTTCACGGCTGGATGTCCCGGTGTGTCGGCTGAGCCCTGAACGCGACCGTCCGACGTGTTTCAGAGGACCTTTGATCGCTGATCGAGACTTCCACTCAGCGCAGATTCAGACTGTGTTTCCCACCAAAGTCTTTCACTTCTTGGTTTTTGCATCATTAAACAAGTCAACAGGAGCGCGACCGTTCGTGGTCGACTTCCTGTTTCCTTCTCTAACCGCATTTACAAGATGAAGCCATCTATCGGACCAATAATTAGAGCAGCTCCTCTGTCACATTAAATATTAACTTCAGCCGTTTCTTCGGGCTCCTGTTCACAATGAAAATTCATTGAGTTTAAAAATGGTGGCAGAATATTTATTGGTTGGATGCGCAGATGAAAATTCATCCTTTTTGATAACTTTCTATTGTCGGAGAATCCCCGTCCTGCAGTGCATCTTCAAAGGTCTTCATTGAAGGGACGGTTGGTCTGAACACGCAGAGTATCAGCAGCAACATGTATGTTGTCAGCTGTCACCTGCCTGAGTGTCGCCACACTCTGAACATCTTCACCTTCATTACAATGACATGACCAGAGCTGCTGCCTCCATCTTTTTATTCTCACTTCATCAGCTTCATTCATTCAAACAATCATCTGACTGAATGTCAGAGCCTAAAATCTAAACCAATCCTTCATGTTCAGCAGCACTTCATCACTGCTGACGCGACGGTAACAAGACGAGTGTGTCGAAGGCTGTCACCCGACGCCATGTTGAGGCCGACCTCCGGCCGGCTGCTTCACGTTCTTCTCTCTTTGTGATCTAATTCATGATTGCAGACTGTGCAGATGTAATAAGATCACATTAAATCACACCCTCATGTAATTGGTTTAAATAAATGGAGACACTGGATTGGCTGCAGATAATGAAAGAACAGAAGAGATCAGAGCATATGAAGGGTCAATGTTCACTGTTTCTATGTTCATCGTTAGCATTTTACAAACCAGAGGTGTGTGTGTGTGTGTGTGTGTGTGTGTGTGTGTGTGTGTGTGTGTGTGTGTGTGTGAGGAAAAACAAGACCACTTAAATGTCATCACATCAGGTTGGTGTACAGAGAAATGGAAGCTGTCACATGCATAAAGTGACAGAGAACACGTATAAAGTGACAGAGAACATGTATAAAGTGACAGAGAACATGTATAAAGTGACATAGAGAAACATGTATAAAGTGACAGAGAACATGTATAAAGTGACATAGAGAACATGTATAAAGTGACATAGAGAACATGCATAAAGTGACAGAGAACATGCATAAAGTGACATAGAGAACATGTATAAAGTGACATAGAGAACATGCATAAAGTGACATAGAGAACATGTATAAAGTGACAGAGAACATGCATAAAGTGACATAGAGAAACATGTATAAAGTGACAGAGAACATGTATAAAGTGACAGAGAACATGTATAAAGTGACAGAGAACATGCATAAAGTGACAGAGAACATGTATAAAGTGACAGAGAACATGTATAAAGTGACATAGAGAAACATGTATAAAGTGACAGAGAACATGTATAAAGTGACATAGAGAACATGTATAAAGTGACATAGAGAACATGCATAAAGTGACAGAGAACATGTATAAAGTGACAGAGAACATGTATAAAGTGACAGAGAACATGTATAAAGTGACATAGAGAAACATGTATAAAGTGACAGAGAACATGTATAAAGTGACATAGAGAACATGTATAAAGTGACATAGAGAACATGCATAAAGTGACAGAGAACATGCATAAAGTGACATAGAGAACATGTATAAAGTGACATAGAGAACATGCATAAAGTGACATAGAGAACATGTATAAAGTGACAGAGAACATGCATAAAGTGACATAGAGAACATGTATAAAGTGACAGAGAACATGCATAAAGTGACATAGAGAACATGTATAAAGTGACATAGAGAACATGCATAAAGTGACATAGAGAACATGTATAAAGTGACATAGAGAACATGTATAAAGTGACATAGAGAACATACATAAAGTGACAGAGAACATGTATAAAGTGACATAGAGAACATACATAAAGTGACAGAGAACATGTATAAAGTGGCAGAGAACATGCATAAAGTGACATAGAGAACATGTATAAAGTGACAGAGAACATGCATAAAGTGACATAGAGAACATGTATAAAGTGACATAGAGAACATACATAAAGTGACATAGAGAACATGTATAAAATGACAGAGAACATGTATAAAGTGACATAGAGAAACATGTATAAAGTGACAGAGAACATGTATAAAGTGACATAGAGAACATGTATAAAGTGACAGAGAACATGTATAAAGTGACATAGAGAACATGTATAAAGTGACATAGAGAACATGCATAAAGTGACAGAGAACATGTATAAAGTGACATAGAGAACATGCATAAAGTGACAGAGAACATGTATAAAGTGACATAGAGAACACGTATAAAGTGACATAGAGAACATGTATAAAGTGACATAGAGAACATGTATAAAGTGACATAGAGAACATGCATAAAGTGACAGAGAACATGTATAAAGTGACATAGAGAACATGCATAAAGTGACAGAGAACATGTATAAAGTGACATAGAGAACACGTATAAAGTGACATAGAGAACATGTATAAAGTGACATAGAGAACATGTATAAAGTGACATAGAGAACATGCATAAAGTGACATAAAGAACACGTATAAAGTGACATAAAAAACACGTATAAAGTGACAGAGAGAACATACATAAAGTGACAGAGAACATGCATAAAGTGACATAGAGAACATACATAAAGTGGCATAGAGAATATACATAAAGTGACATAGAGAACATACATAAAGTGACATAGAGAACATGTATAAAGTGACAGAGAACATGTATAAAGTGACAGAGAACATGCATAAAGTGACATAGAGAACATGTATAAAGTGACATAGAGAACATGCATAAAGTGACATAGAGAACATGTATAAAATGACAGAGAACATGTATAAAGTGACATAGAGAACATGTATAAAGTGACATAGAGAACATGTATAAAATGACAGAGAACATGTATAAAGTGACATAGAGAACATGTATAAAGTGACATAGAGAACATGCATAAAGTGACAGAGAACATGTATAAAATGACATAGAGAACATGCATAAAGTGACAGAGAACATGTATAAAATGACAGAGAACATGTATAAAGTGAAATAGAGAACATGTATAAAGTGAAATAGAGAACATGTATAAAGTGACATAGAGAACATGCATAAAGTGACATAGAGAACATACATAAAGTGACATAGAGAACATGTATAAAGTGACATAGAGAACATGTATAAAGTGACAGAGAACATGTATAAAGTGACATAGAGAACATGTATAAAGTGACATAGAGAACACGTATAAAGTGACATAGAAAACATGTATAAAGTGACAGAGAACATGCATAAAGTGACATAGAGAACATACATAAAGTGACATAGAGAACATGCATAAAGCTGATGCTCTGCTGGATGTCCGTCCTCCTCAGCTGCTGTTTGTGCCTCCAGGAAAACAACAAATAAAAACATCAAATCTTGAGTTATGACTTCGTCTCCAGGAATAATTCATTCTCATTACACAATCAGTCAAACAGATTGTTTTGTGTATGAAGCAGAGCAGCGAGCGGTGACGATGCCGGGAGCTCGCTGATGAAGGTCTGATGTGTTGCAGGGCTGGTTACAGTCACAGTGATTCTGTCTGATTACTGACTGCAGCAAACAGGACACATTATCCCTTCATCTGATTTGCTGCTTGTATAAATACCTCCATGGGAATTGTCCTCTGGATTGATTTCATCTGGAGGTAAAGCTGGCTCCTGTAACCAGTCTGTGTCTCTCTCAGGCCTCATCACCTGCTTCTTCCTCTTCAGCATTAACACGATCGACTTCACTCCGGCCGTCAGGACTTTGTCATCTCTGATCGTTCCGCAAGGACACATCGTCCTTACACACTGAGACACTCTGCCGGGGGATGTCCTCTGCTCATTTCTGTTTAGATGTTTAAAAAGACGTCACATCCCAGCACAGCATGAGCGTTACACCCACCCAAAAACAAGCGGACCAATCACAAACAGAAACAATGAGGTCTTCCTGTTTCAGCACATCAAGTGCTGCTGCTGCTTCACATTAAAAGCACTCAACCGTATGGGAGACTTTTATTGTGAAGCAGCCATAGGAAACCCGTATATCCGTCACCACGGTTTGTGCTGACAGCCATCACTGATCAGAAGGGTTTGATGTCGTCAGTGGAGGAGTCAGAACTCTGTCAGGTGTGTTGAACAGTCAGGGCCAGTCGACAGGTGGCGCACCTGTAGCTCCTCAGGTAATGAGATGCTATAAAGGTGTGTGGAAACTGCTGGCAGCATGAAACCAGCTGGTTATGTTGACCTTCATCCTTCTTTGAAAAAACAACCAGTTTGTTTGGCTGCACTGGAGGCAGCAGCTGCTCACCACACCCTCTGTTAGCGTGGGCCGTCGCCAAGTCAACCAGGACCGAGACCTGAACCGTTTCGGTTAATATGACTGGAGCAGGGACGTCGTTCGCCTGAGGACACTGTGTGCGTCCTCATTCGAGTTCCTCCAGTATTCCTGCAAAGCTCTGACTGGTTCTTCCAACCGGTGAAACGAAACGATCTGTTCACATAAAGTCTGTTTTAAAACACTAATCTCACCTAAACATGAAATCATTGAGCTGACGAGCTCAAACATGAGACTCTGTCTCTGGACTGTGTTTATGTTCTACATCGAGTAACTGTTTAGTTCTTCATGAATATTTTACGCTCTCTTCACAGTTTCCAACCTTTAATAAACATGACAAACACATTTTTTAGAGTTATTTACTAAAATCTTCAGTCTCAGAGGAAATAACTGAAAATAACATCAATTTCTCACAATCTCATTAAAATCACCTAATTGTCTCCTGGGACATCCTCTTGTTTACTGCGTGAATGCAGCAGCTTTAGTCTCCCTTTTAAAGTCCTCAAACTGTCCTCTGTGGCGCTGTGTCACAGGATGATGAGGCCGGAGACGGAGGACCTGCCTTTGATCCTTCATCGCAGCATTGTGAGGACATTCCTCCCCAAATGTCTGATTTCTCGCAGCTTTGATCTTCTCTCTTCAATCGTCTTTTTTTCCATCCTGGCTTTCTCCTGCTGCTGCTCTGCTGCTTCTTTGTGTGGGGATGATGAGCCACATCACCGAGTCCACCACCGAGCCCCGGAACAAGGCTTTATGACAGGAAGAAACATTTAAACAGGAAGCTGTGAAAGAGACTCAGGAAAATATGAAAGTGACTGTACGATTTTAAACCTGGTTTTTCTTATAATGTGATATGAAAGCAGCTCTTTAAAGATGATCGTGACACTGATGTGAAAGAGACTCTGATCCTGTGAAGGCCACCGTTTGCTCTTCAGCTCTGTGGGATGTAAACGTCTGTCCAGGGGAAGGACAGCTGAGGACATTTGGACTGACTGTGAACTCACCACCACATCAGAGTTACATCACATCCACATTGACTCACCTGGTCAAACCTCCATCCAATCATGTCCCTTCAGGTAAAAGACTCATCACTCACACGAGGACCAGATCATCTGGTGTCCACAGGAGCAGCTGCTCTGAAGCGAAATGGGACACTTCCTCTGTGTGCTGTCTGATCACATGTTTCCTGTTGTTGAACAATCTGCTGTAAATGTTCAGCTTCAGGCTTCTTATTCGACGACCTTTGACCCTCTGAGCTCAAACATGTTGACGGTGGTGCTGAGTGATTAAAGTGTGAAGTGTGAGAACACAAACGAGCAGTTTTCAGTCAGTAATCGTTCCATCACGTCCCTCAGGCCTGCTGGAGGTTTAGAAAACATTAAAATAAAAAATAAAATAATTAAAAACATTTATTCCAGAGCACAAACAAACAAACAGAATCAGAATTAATGAACACGATTAGCTGAAGGGTCGTCAGCCTTCAGATGAAGACGAGGAGCTCGTTAGCATACTGAGCTGTTAGAGTGACGGCGGCGTGCGGTGCCGAGGCCGCTGGGTGTTCCTCCACAAGCAGACGATGATGATGATGATGATGATGATGATGATGATGATGATGATGATGATGGACTTCATTATGTTTCAGGCAGGAGGCTTCGAGTGTTTGTCGCAGGCTAAACTTTAAACACTAGCGCTCGTTCAACTGAAAGCAACATCTGGAACTCTGATTTCATGAGTTTCAGGTGAGTCCGTCCTTCAGGTGAGTCCGTCCTTCAGGTGAGTCCGTTCTTCAGGTGAGTCTGTCCTTCAGGTGAGTCTGTCCTTCAGGTGAGTCTGTTCTTCAGGTGAGTCTGTCCTTCAGGTGAGTCCGTACTTCAGGTGAGCCCATTCTTCAAGTGAGTCTGTCCTTCAGGTGAGTCTGTCCTTCAGGTGAGTCTGTTCTTCAGGTGAGTCTGTTCTTCAGGTGAGTCCGCTCCCGAAAAGGAACACTTGGCTGACTATTGATGAGGTCAGACCAGACGAACGACTTCTGTGCAGCTGCAGCAGAAGACGTCCTGAGTGTGAGGAAGCGCCGGCGTCTCTGAACGTCCACTTCCTCTGTGTGTGATGAACACAGCGTCTGAGCACACATGAAAGGGGTTCACTGAGGAGACCATCAGTCAGCAGGCAGGTGAGTCAGCAGGTGGACAGGTGGAGGACAGGTGGACACACGAGAGAGACCTGCACACCTGTGCTCATCATTCAGAGGTGGAACTGATCCGGGATCAGATCAACAGGACATTTGCTGTCTGCGTGATCGTCAGAATCACTGGAGCCATTTTTTCTGTTGGATTCATGAGACAGCGATCAAAGACTCATTGATGAACTTCAGCTGCAGCTTGAGACCACGTCCGCTTCCCGTCCACTGACCGATCATGGGGGACAAACAGTGCGCATGCCTGGATACGCTTAGATGTTTTCAACATGGATGCAAAGCGGCGTTCATGGCAGCATCAGCGCCGCGCTGGTGAGGGCGTGCTGCCTCACATAGCTGCAGATGGTCAGCTGAGAAAGGCATTAATGAAGAGAAGGCTTATCAGGAGATACAGTGCTTTATAACACATCCTCATCTGTCCTCCGTTTGGACGAGTTCCAGGTCAACACTCAAATGACACCGCTCGCTTCACAGGGAACTGTGAGGAATGTGGCTTCACATATTTGTTTGGCCAACGTGGCGTTTGCTGTCCACGTTGTTGGTCCAGGTTCATGTATTCAGACAGACGCTGACGCCCTGAGAGTAACAAGTGAAATGATTTATTTCATGCAGAGAAAGCTGAACATGGCCACAGTCTGCTGGAGGTGACTTTCACCCTCACTGGTTTGTTTGTTTGTTTGTCAGTCAGTCAGTCAGTCAGTCAGTCAGTCAGTCAGTCAGTCAGCTGACAGACTGTCAAACAGCTCCAGTTTACGACCTGAAAGCTAAACAGTGTGAGTTTCTTCTGACTGAGACACTGAACGTCTCATGAAACCATTCAGCGACTGAAGTGACTGGAATTCAAATTCATTGTGAATGAGCTGGAGTGAGTTAGAGAGGGGTGAGTTAAAGAGGGTGAGTTAGAGAGGGTGAGTTAAAGAGGGTGAGTTAGAGGGGTGAGTTAGAGGGGGTGAGTTAAAGAGGGTGAGTTAGAGAGGGTGAGTTAGAGGGGGTGAGTTAAAGAGGGTGAGTTAGAGGGGTGAGTTACAGAGGGTGAGTTAGAGAGGGCGAGTTAAAGAGGGTGAGTTAGAGGGGTGAGTTAAAGAGGGCGAGTTACAGAGGGTGAGTTAGAAGGGTGAGTTACAGAGGGCGAGTTAGAGAGGGTGAGTTAGAGGGGTGAGTTAGAGAGGGTGAGTTAGAGGGGTGAGTTAAAGAGGGCGAGTTAAAGAGGGTGAGTTAGAGGGGTGAGTTAGAGAGGGTGAGTTACAGAGGGTGAGTTAGAGAGGGCGAGTTAAAGAGGGTGAGTTAGAGGGGTGAGTTAAAGAGGGCGAGTTACAGAGGGTGAGTTAGAAGGGTGAGTTACAGAGGGCGAGTTAGAGAGGGTGAGTTAGAGGGGTGAGTTAGAGAGGGCGAGTTAGAGAGGGTGAGTTAGAGGGGTGAGTTAGAGAGGGTGAGTTAGAGGGGTGAGTTACAGAGGGTGAGTTAGAGAGGGCGAGTTAAAGAGGGTGAGTTAGAGGGGTGAGTTAAAGAGGGCGAGTTACAGAGGGTGAGTTAGAAGGGTGAGTTACAGAGGGCGAGTTAGAGAGGGTGAGTTAGAGGGGTGAGTTAGAGAGGGTGAGTTAGAGGGGTGAGTTAAAGAGGGCGAGTTAAAGAGGGTGAGTTAGAGGGGTGAGTTAGAGAGGGTGAGTTAAAGAGGGTGAGTTAGAGGGGTGAGTTAAAGAGGGCGAGTTACAGAGGGTGAGTTAGAGGGGTGAGTTAGAGAGGGTGAGTTAAAGAGGGTGAGTTAGAGGGGTGAGTTACAGAGGGTGAGTTAGGGGGGTGAGTTAGAGGGGTGAGTTAGAGAGGGTGAGTTAAAGAGGGTGAGTTAGAGGGGTGAGTTAAAGAGGGCGAGTTACAGAGGGTGAGTTAGAGGGGTGAGTTAGAGAGGGTGAGTTGGAGGGGTGAGTTAGAGAGGGTGAGTTGGAGGGGTGAGTTAGAGGGGGTTGGTTGAGTCCCCTGAAGACTTGGACGAAGCGTCAGCTGAGAGCCTGGACAGACGACGAGTGAAGCGTCAGGTTTTGGCTCCGCCCTCTGCCGTCACTGGTCGACGGTGTGCGAGAAGTCATGACGGGGAGATTGTGATTGGATCCGACCGGTCGCTTCTGTCAGAGCCGGTGAAAGACTTCCTGTCACTCGTCTCTGAGCGCTCGAGGCTCAAACAGGTGCTGCGATCTGCAGGGAGGACGTGGTCTTGGCTACAGGACCAGACGCTCTGCTCCGGCTCCCCGGTCTCCATCAGACCATCAGACCACACAGACTCACAGGGAGACGAAGGTTACCGACTAAAAGACGTCTGTAAGACGTGTCGCTTTAAGAGATTATTATTAGTAGTAGTAAGTTTATTTGTACAATAAAAAACATAAATGTTCCCATTTGATGCTTTGTTCCAGAGTTAGCTCAGAGCTAATTTACGTCTGCAGTCCCTTGGCAGGTCACAAGTCAGACATTTGTTAAACAAACATCACAGAACAATGGCAATAAGACAGTAAACAAACATCACAGAACAATGGCAATAAGACAGTAAACAAACATCACAGAACAATGGCAATAAGACAGTAAACAAACATCACAGAACAATGGCAATAAGACAATAAACAAAACTGTGCAGTTAAGCCACCCACTCACATACACATACAGTCATACAGTCATATTTAAAAATCACAATCATGATCGTCCCTGAGGCGACACGTCAAACTGCTGTCGCTGCAGAAACAAGCCCTTTCATCAACGTGCCAGTGAAAGCCTGCGAGGCGCCGCGTTGAGGGACTGCACTTCCACTTCCTGCTGTGGGCGCGAGCTGATTGACAGCAGACAGAATGTAACGTGACACGTCGCTGATGTGGAGCCACTTCACGGTAACTGAGCCGAGTGGAATCAGACCCAAACTGAAGTCATTTACTGTCACATCTTTCACGAGTCAACAGTAAGTTAAAACTGAATAATAATAATTAAAAATAATTCAATAATTAAGATTAAGATTTACTTTATTGATCACTGCACACACGCCACGCTTCGTGAAATTATTTTCTCCACATTTGACCCATCTTGGTCCGTCGTTCCTCCGCGGCAGACAAGGAGCGGTGGGCCGCCGGCCGACGCCGGCGCCCCGGGGACCCATCCTTTTTTCGTCATTGGTCAGGTGGTGATGGCCCAGAAAAACAAAAAACAACAGTGAACGCAACTTTCCTATAATGCTATCGTAGCTCGTCAGGGATCGATTCTGTTATTTTTTACTTTGATGATCTAACATGTGACAACATACGAGCTCAGAGTTTAAGGACTGTGACTGTTGGTAGCTGTGATTTGATTTTGTTTAAATATGCCAAATTGTGAATTTCTGGGTTATTGTTGTTCAGACAATTCAGCTAAGCTAGCTAGCAACTGCCAATGTCAGCGGTCACTCGTTGCCATAGCAACAGTAAACATTCACGTAAGGACTAATGAGCTGTAAATAGAGAATCAAGCTATATTATAAATACAGATGAGATACTTTGTATTTTAGCACAGAATACATGATTTACTAACCGTATAACTGCGTATGCGCTGCGTACAGCGTCACTACGTACATTTGGTCCCGTGTTTGGTCCGCTGAGCTCTCACACTGCAGACGAACCCAACCAGGAAGGAGGAAGGAGGTTCACTTGCAAGCGAACCAAGACCACGTTTTCAGGCAGACCAGAGTTTGCTTGTTTGGGCCGCACCAGAGTTCGGATGAGCTTTCGCACCTGCCCAAACGAAGCGGACTATCCGAGGAATCCGTTTAAAGCGGACCAAACAGCTCTGGTGTGAAAGCGACCTTAATGTCCTCGATGAGTCCCTGCAGGTCGATGTCCTGGTCTGAGTCCACCTTCACCGAACGCTGACGGACCCACACGAGGAGCACCACGGAGTCACACCTGAGCTCATTCATCAACCGCGAAACACGACAAACCGCGTCTGAGCAGTAAGACTGAAAGCTGAAGTGTGTTTCCAGGTTGAGGCCAGCTGCATCCTGTTGGCAGTGAGGGTTAACTCCCAGCATGCAACAGTGCTTTGCTGTGTTTGCTGTGCACACTTGCTGATATGAGGTTTAAGTGAGCCTTGTCTAAATATTGGCACTCGTAGTTTACCTGAGTGTCATAATGAAAAGAAAATGTGGACAGGAGATAACGACCTGAGGCGGGAGGTCGTTACGATGAGCTCACAGGCTGCAGGTACGCGGACACACCTGTACTGCGCTGCGACCGCACCTGTGATCGGTCATCGCAGACGTCTCCTCCAGCCTCGGTCTGTATTCGATGTCAGCTGAAAAGAGATGTTATCGTATGGATTGCGTTCACGCCGTCCTCAGGTCTGAACACCGAGCGAGGCAGACGACCTCCACCTGACAGGTGCGATCACCTGATGACCACAGTCACACTTTGCATTAACACGTGTCAGGACACGCATCACGTTTTAAAGGTGGAAATGGACTCTGAGTCCAGTCGGACTCTGCAGAAAGAACAGTTCAAGTTCAGGATGTGAAGAGAGAAGCTGAACGTTTACTTATGGCTGTGCTCTGTGTGTGTGTGTGTGTGTGTGTGTGTGTGTGTGTGTGTGTGTGCGTGTGTGTGTGTGTTATAAGTCTCACCTCGGCCTCACTCCAAGCATCCGTCGGCTTGCTGGTGGGTTGCCAGGTTGGAGCTGAGCCTGGGCTCCGGCGCTGGGCGGCTGGTTCCTGCCGCGGGTTGCCATGTTGAAGGCGTCCTGAGACGCTGCTCCCGCGGTGGATTTCATGCCTCTTCCCTCTCAGGACTTTCTGCATTTCTTCAAATCACGACGCTGTGAATCTGCAGGGCGGCGTCGAATGAAGCGCACACTCTGACGTCCTGGACTCCATGGACACATGTTCTGCGATGAGGTGATCTGGTCTGAACGATGGACATCAGGACATCGATCCTGTTCACCTGTGTGTCCTCAGCTGTCCTTTAACAGCACAGAAGTGAGGGACTGAAGCTCTTCTGTCTCTGATCACACGATCGGTCTGTCTGAGCTGTGAGGACGTCCATCGTCTCACACATCAGGACGTAGCACCAAACAAAAAGCTTTGTTGACTGAGCGTCACTGTGGAGCTTTGAAAGGACCAGAGGCAGAACCAGCCTGACCTGAAGACGGCTGGAGCGCCTAATCCACTATCAAAATAGTTACTGATCGATTTCTGATCGATTTCTGATTGATTGTTGATAGACTGATTGTGTTCGTCCTGCTGCTAACGTGGCTCAAACACACACACACACACACACACACACACACACACACACACACACACACACACACACACGCTCCTCAGAGATTCTCCTTTATGGCCGCTGTGCTCAGGGCGGAGGCCTTCGTCCCTCTTCATCCTCGGCCTGGGCTGTTTTATGGACTGGCCTGTGCTCGCTCGTCTTATCTCTGATTGGCTGTGGCTCAAACACACAGCTGATAGCAGCCTGTTCGAGGCAGGTGTTGGCGAGCTGCTCGCTTCCTTATCTGTGGGTTAATTAAAGCAGATGCTCAGCGGAGATCAATAAACGGAAGAAATGAAGACGAGTGGAAGAGCTCAGAGCCGGCTGAAGACTTCTGTGAACCGCTCTTCATCGTCTGATGAGGGTGTTGTGTTTTTCATACAGGAGTCATCCTCCCCCTCCTCCTCCTCCTCCTCCTCCTCCTGCTCCTCCTCCTCCTCCTCCTCCTGCTCCTCCTCCTCCTGCTCCTGCTCCTCCTCCTCCTGCTCCTCCTCCTGTCTGACAGGAAATGAATGACCGCTCAGTGACGAAGACGCTTCGTCCTGCTCAGCTTTGATTTGAACAACATCACTGTGGAGAATCACAGCTGGCGCTCATGACCACATGACCAACGATCGTCCAATCAGAGACCTTCTTTAACTCAAACCTGTACTTTGTCTCTGACTTCACCCTGAAAGTCTGTTTTAACAAAGAAACATAATTTTGTCTCTCTGATCTGAGTAAAAAGGAAGTTCAGTGACATTCGTCTTCAAGGAACCACAGAGACATGAAAAATGTCTCCTCTTCTGTCCTTCTGTCAGGGCCTGAATCAGGACGTGTCCACAGGCACACATTTTAAAGAGTTTATAACAATGAATGCATCACGACTTCATGATCGACACTGACACATGCTGGAGACACCATCAGCCCTCCCACACCTGCTCTGTGTGGCAGGCACAGGCAGGGACGCCGGGACAGGTGTCCAGTCCATCACAGGGCTGAGACACAGGGACAAACAGTCATTCACCCTCACACTCACAGCACAACAGTCACACTGAGTGAAGACATTGTCCTTGTAGTGTCATTTTTTAGATAAAATATTAGAACCAATGGTTGAAAGCTGAAAGCAGTTGATTAGTTGAGAATGATAATGTCGTAGAAATGATCTGTTAGGATGAGATCTCGCGGCTGATTTTCTGGGAGTGATATCGTAGTAACAGCTGATGCGCCGAGCACAACGCTGTGTCTTTGCAGGTGACTTTGCAGGTGTCATTGCAGGTGTCATTGCAGGTGTCGTTGCAGGTGTCTTTGCAGGTGACTTTGTAGGTGTTGTTGCAGGTGTCTTTGCAGGTGACTTTGCAGGTGACTTTGTAGGTGTTGTTGCAGGTGTCTTTGCAGGTGACTTTGCAGGTGACTTTGTAGGTGTTGTTGCAGGTGTCATTGCAGGTGTTGTTGCAGGTGTCTTTGCAGGTGACTTTGTAGGTGTTGTTGCAGGTGTCATTGCAGGTGTCGTTGCAGGTGTCTTTGCAGGTGACTTTGTAGGTGACTTTGCAGGTGTCTTTGCAGGTGTCGTTGCAGGTGTCGTTGCAGGTGTCTTTGCAGGTGTCTTGGCAGGTGTCTTTGCAGGTGTCTTTGCAGGTGTCTTTGCATGTGTCATTGTAGGTGTCGTTGCAGGTGTCTTTGCAGGTGACTTTGCAGGTGTCGTTGCAGGTTTCTTTGCATGTGTCATTGTAGGTGTCGTTGCAGGTTTCTTTGCAGGTGTCTTGGCAGGTGTCTTTGCAGGTGTCTTTGCAGGTGTCTTTGCATGTGTCATTGTAGGTGTCGTTGCAGGTTTCTTTGCAGGTGTCTTTGCAGGTGTCTTTGCAGGTGTCGTTGCAGGTGTCATTGCAGGTGACTTTGCAGGTGTCTTTGCAGGTGACTTTGCAGGTGTCTTGGCAGGTGACTTTGCAGGTGTCTTTGCAGGTGACTTTGTAGGTGACTTTGCAGGTGTCTTTGCATGTGTCGTTGCAGGTGTCGTTGCAGGTGTCTTTGCAGGTGTCGTTGCAGGTGTCTTTGCAGGTGACTTTGTAGGTGTTGTTGCAGGTGTCTTTGCAGGTGACTTTGCAGGTGACTTTGTAGGTGTTGTTGCAGGTGTCTTTGCAGGTGACTTTGCAGGTGACTTTGTAGGTGTTGTTGCAGGTGTCATTGCAGGTGTTGTTGCAGGTGTCTTTGCAGGTGACTTTGTAGGTGTTGTTGCAGGTGTCATTGCAGGTGTCGTTGCAGGTGTCTTTGCAGGTGACTTTGTAGGTGACTTTGCAGGTGTCTTTGCAGGTGTCGTTGCAGGTGTCGTTGCAGGTGTCTTTGCAGGTGTCTTGGCAGGTGTCTTTGCAGGTGTCTTTGCAGGTGTCTTTGCATGTGTCATTGTAGGTGTCGTTGCAGGTGTCTTTGCAGGTGACTTTGCAGGTGTCGTTGCAGGTTTCTTTGCATGTGTCATTGTAGGTGTCGTTGCAGGTTTCTTTGCAGGTGTCTTGGCAGGTGTCTTTGCAGGTGTCTTTGCAGGTGTCTTTGCATGTGTCATTGTAGGTGTCGTTGCAGGTTTCTTTGCAGGTGTCTTTGCAGGTGTCTTTGCAGGTGTCGTTGCAGGTGTCATTGCAGGTGACTTTGCAGGTGTCTTTGCAGGTGACTTTGCAGGTGTCTTGGCAGGTGACTTTGCAGGTGTCTTTGCAGGTGACTTTGTAGGTGACTTTGCAGGTGTCTTTGCATGTGTCGTTGCAGGTGTCGTTGCAGGTGTCTTTGCAGGTGTCGTTGCAGGTGTCTTTGCAGGTGTCTTGGCAGGTTTCTTTGCAGGTGTCGTTGCAGGTGACTTTGCAGGTGTCGTTGCAGGTGTCGTTGCAGGTGTCTTTGCAGGTGTCTTTGCAGGTGTCGTTGCAGGTGTCTTTGCAGGTGTCTTTGCAGGTGTCGTTGCAGGTGTCGTTGCAGGTGTCTTTGCATGTGTCGTTGCAGGTGTCTTTGCAGGTGTCTTTGCAGGTGTCGTTGCAGGTGTCGTTGCAGGTGTCGTTGCAGGTGTCGTTGCAGGTTTCGTTGCAGGTGTCTTTGTGTGTTTTACTGTAACTACCAATGAATTGCTTGTTCTTATAATCTCACCATGGTTTTGATATAATCCTATATAATCCTACAGTGCACTTAATGACAATACTGCTCTGAATTGTGTTCTTATTACTCTTTCTTATGCTTTATTATTCCTTTTAAAACTGGCATGAGTAACAGCTACGACATCATGGCGTCTAGAGTTGATAAAACTCCTTTTTTAGAGATCAGATAACCCGAAACAGAAACATAACGGTCAAACCTGAAAGGAGAAAAGAAAGGAAAAAAGGCATGTCCTGACATGTGGCTGGCCTTTTGCTGAGTCAGCATTAAGATAAGGAAGAAAAAAGCAAACCAAGGCAGATCAGCTGCCAAAAGATCAAAACATAACTATTGGACAATACTTACTGTATTATAATACTGAACTGAGCGCAGACCGCTGGAAGCTGGAATCCTTCAGGCTGCATGCTGTGCGTTTCTGAACATGTTCCCCTTTATTGTCGACAATAAAGCACTTTGCTCCTCGGACTTCTGACTCCTGCAGATCTTTATTATTGGGCAGCTGAAGTTGAGTTTTTTGGCGCTCCTCGGGCTCGCTCCGTCAAACAGGACGGACTCAGAGAAATGAAGGCAGCGTCTCGTTGAAGACGGACTCAGCGTTTGGACGCGGCGAGCGATGAGGCTTCGGTCGATCGTGCAGCTGAGCAGTGTCTGCTCTCTGGAACATTCATGTTTCATCACAGGACTCCCGCTGAGCTGAAGACGGAGTCCCGCTGCTCATAATCAGAACATGGCGTCTTTGTTCACAGCTGTCCCATGAGCGACTCCGGGACACTTTGTCTTTCCTAATAATCATCTGTAAGTGGACCATGAAATGTTAGACGTGTGAGAAAGACGACTTCCTCAGCAGAAAGATTACATCATCTGTCATTTCCAGAAGATTTTCTCTTAAGTCCTGCTGAGGCAGTTTTCATTTTCCTAATTTTGACCAAAAAATCAGCAAGAAATCAGCTTTTCGTCAGTCTAACAGTTTCTGAGCTGCGTGGGAGGAGGAACGTGAGGAGCTTAGCTCGTTATGCTGCTTTAAGAGGATCAAATTGTGGTCGTGTTGAGTTGATATTCAGTCAGCTGAGGAAGGAAATGAAGCTGTGGGTGAATAATTAATATCTGTCTCCACGAAGCTTAAACTGGGATGAGCATCTCGCACGGGCTAATTTAACGAGCAACGTTGGCATTAACACATGATTGGACTCATCGTTCATTCAGAGAAAACGACTTTTGATGGTGCTCACAGCCACGAAGCTTCAGGGAAGACAGTCTGAGTCAAACATGGAAATTCGATTAATGAGAAATATAACCCTGTCATGATCCCAGAGGATGAATCTTAATGAATCTTAGATCTGTGGTGATCTGAGTTCATTTATGTAGAAACATGTAAAACCAGCTGCATTAACAGAGACAACACGCTGAAAACACAGAAAATAAAGAATCCAGTGAAAAACACCAAAGTCTCCATTTAGGCACTAACAGTCATGTTAAAAACGTGGACAGAGTCTGTGGTCCTGCTCCATGAGGCAAGACGTCCAGTGCTGGTCTTCTGCACCGTCTTCAAGCATGTGATAACTAGCTGTACCCTGGGAGGACAGGATGGAAGACGTGTGGAGACAACAGACTCAACGACAGACGCTCTGACAATCACACAA
>NC_092065.1:29357070-29359570 GCF_039877785.1 Chaetodon trifascialis | reverse complement strand
TGATGACACCTCGTCTCCTCACGTCCTCTCCATCATTAACCAGACCAACGTCCTTTGTCCTTGAAGTCTTTTCTCAAACAAACGGTCCATGTTCAACACCAACAGACGGAGACGAACTGATACGAGCTGAGATACAACCGGAGCGTCCTTTGATGGAGGCTTTTCTTCTTCTTCTCCTGGAGGAGTTAAAGGAGGAAACCATCTGTTTAAAACAGTTGCTGTGATGAAGAATGAAGACACTCATCCTCCAATCAGGAGGGCTGGAGGTGTCCTAAAGTGAAACAGAAGAAGAAAAGTGTTTCCAGCTGTGTGTTCATTTCCTGCCGTTGTGTGTTAACCACGTTCCTCCACCGCGACGCCTTCAGGCCGTTAAAGCTGTGGAGGATCAGTGAGGCCACGCTGCCACGGCACAGAGGAGGATGATGGGAAAAAGCTGCCGCGGGCCGTCTTCCTGCTGGACTGTCGTCTATGTGGATTCATTCCTCACTTAATACTGAGGATATGACCAACAGGCAGCCTGAGGGCTGAAGAACAAAGTGCCCAAAACTGCACTTCCTTCAGTGACCACTGGAGGCAGCTCCACAGGTGAGTCAGTCCCCATAGACCCCCATATGAAACCGTCCAGTCTGTTTCCAGCCTGGTCTCTGCAGCCAGTTTCCTCCTCACGATGTTTGTGGGCTGGATTTTTCTACAACTCACTAAATTCTATTAAGGCTCAAAGTTTGATTGACAGCTGGCAGCTCCGCCCACGCTCCAGCGCTCTGTGCATTTCATTGGTTCAGTCCGACGCTTCCATGATGGAGACAGATGGAGTCACTGAACTTCACAGTGACTCTGCAGAAACCTGAGGGTGGTGTCAGAGACTACGCCCATGTTAGGTGGAGTCTGTGTGTTTCCATCAGTCTGACAGGAGAAACGCAGAGCTCGCACTCGTCTTTCATTTTAGTATTTTAAGAAGAAGAAGAAGAAGAAGAAGAAGAAGTCAACTTTATTTTGATGAAGTTTCACATTTTTCACTCTCTCTGCTGCCTGATGAAGATTCACCATCTTTATCTGCTTCATTCAACTTTAGTTTGACTTCATGTAAAGATTTAAGTTAAAGTTCAGTTAACCCACGAGACGACATTCAGTTTGTAAAGATAAACAGGTTTTAATGGAGGTGTACACAGACCAGTCTGAGTTTGTGGCTGGAGGGTGGAGGGTGGAGGGTGGAGGGTGGAGGGGCTGGCCCTGCTCTCTCTCTCCTGCTCTCTTGTCCTCTGTCATTTCGTCTTGTAATGACAAGAACGGGAACGCGCCTCCTCGGGCACCAGCAGGGCTTAAATGGAGCTGCGCGCGCACGTGGCTCGTCAGTGATCCGGTGAACGGCGGCGGGTAAGCAGCTCAGCTCAGCTCAGCTCAGCTCAGAGCGGCCGGTGAGGAGAAGAGAACACACCCCGCGGGGTTGGCATGAGCCGCGGGGACTTTGCGGACCCGACCGCGCTGGAAGCTTCGTGTCTCCGGGAGCGGAGGAGGTGATGCGCCCTGCGCGACTCGTGTCGGGTCTGGTACCGGAGAGAATGGCGGAACTATGGAACCACAACACCACGTTCTTCTGGAACCGGTCCAGCGCGGAACAGGAGCGCTTCAGCAGCCTGGATGACATCGACGTGCCGGCGGACGGCTCCCCGACCCTGCGCATCCTCATCTCCATCGTGTACTCGGTGGTGTGCGCCGCCGGGCTGGTCGGGAACCTGCTGGTGTTCTTCCTGATGAAGGTGCGCCGGGGCAGGAGGAAACGCTCCAGCATCAACCTGTTCATCATCAACCTGGCCGTCACGGACTTCCAGTTCGTGCTGACCCTGCCGTTCTGGGCGGTGGACACGGCTCTGGACTTCAGCTGGCCGTTCGGAAACGCCATGTGCAAGATCATCCTCTCCGTGACGGTGATGAACATGTACGCCAGCGTGTTCTTCCTCACCGCCATGAGCGTCACCCGGTACTGGTCTGTGGCCTCGGCGCTGAACGATCGGACCCGAAGGCGGGTGTGCCCGGTGCGCTGGGTGATCGCCGGGCTCTGGGTCTCCGCCACGGTGGCCTCTTTGCCCACCGCGATCTTCTCCACGGTGAAGAGCGTGGCCGGGGAGAGGCTGTGCCTGCTGGGGTTCCCGGACGGCCAGTCGTGGCTGGCGCTGTACCACCTGCAGAAGATCCTGGTGGCCTTTGTGTTCCCCATGCTGATTGTCACCGTGTGCTACCTGATGCTGCTGCGCTTCGTCCGCCTGCGCAGCATGAACAACAACCAGGTGAAGCGCAGGTCCAGGGTGACGCGCTCGGTCACCATCGTCGTCCTGTCCTTCTTCATCTGCTGGATGCCCAACCACGCCATCACCTTCTGGGGCGTCCTGGTGAAATTCAACGTGGTCAACTGGGATAAGACGTACTACATGGTGCACACGTACGTCCACCCGGTGACCGTGTGCCTGGCGCACACCAACAGCTGCCTGAACCCGGTGCTGTA
>NC_092065.1:29349570-29352070 GCF_039877785.1 Chaetodon trifascialis | reverse complement strand
TCTCATCTCAATAACAAATGTCTCCTCAGTATCATTTATTCCTCATCCACTGACGTCTTTAATGATGTGATGAAGCTTAGCTTCAGGGTTAGCTTTCATTCTCATTGTGTGACTGAGGAAGATGAAGCGCCACCATCAGGTCAAAGCGTGTAGGTCCTGGTTGTTTGTCAGTGTCCGTGTCTCTGCAGCAGCATCGTCCCGCTCAGTCCACGTCCTCTGCAGACAGTCTCCCCCTGGTGTTCATACTTCGTTGTTCCTGAGAGTCATGACCTCAGAGTGGAAGGGAAACACAGCCTGCGTCAGGTCAACCTCGGGCGGCGTCTCATCATTTCAGGCGTCTAACAAGGTTTCTCAGAGCGAGAGGAAAGACTGCGTCGCTCGGGTGCTTCTAATCAGTGCCGAGCCGGCGGGCAGGCGGCCGAGAGCTCGCTTCATCTGCGAGTAATGATGTGATATGAAACAATGTGGGCACGACAGCCCTGTTAACAGCCTCCATCGTCTCCAATCAGCAGCCTCCGGGTTCATCCGAGCAGTCGTGACCTCCGGCTGGTTCCTGTGGCCGCGGGGCAGCTGAGCGATCCACAGACGTCAACGCTCGCTCACACTGATCTGATCGCAGTTTAATGTGGCCGCGAGCTCCAGATCTGATTCGCGATGAATCAGCTTCACGTGAATCTTTGTTCCTGTGTGTGAAGCCACAGTGACGGCAGATCAGCGCTCAGAGACTCCACGGTCTCTGAGTCCAGGCAGCATGTTAACGAGGGGCCTTCACCGCCGGCTGGAGTCTGTTCTCACGCTGCTTCAGACCTGAATCTGAATCCACAGCTGATGAGAGATGCCCGGTTTGCAGTGATGCAGCAATAACATCTGAATTCCACGAGCAGCCGCTGACTGACGGAAAACTGCCCTCATTCATCAGCAGGTGTAAATCAAAGCGCTCACTCAGCCTCAGCACAGACGATCAGTGTAGCATACCCGCCGAAAGATGGTGAAAGACTCGACTGATGGTTTAACGTTTATTGTTGTGTCACAAACCTCCTTTAAACCAACGTGAGAACTGTCAAATAAACAAAAGCAAAACAATACATTTTCTGCTTGTATCTGTAATAGATGGCAAACAAACACAGCACTCTCTCCAACAACACAGCGTTATACCACG
This sequence comes from Chaetodon trifascialis, assembly GCF_039877785.1. Taxonomy (NCBI): domain Eukaryota; kingdom Metazoa; phylum Chordata; class Actinopteri; order Chaetodontiformes; family Chaetodontidae; genus Chaetodon; species Chaetodon trifascialis. Next base: position 29,350,911 of record NC_092065.1, on the reverse strand, counting down.
CAATAAGCCGCCAATTTACCAAACAAGCGGTCAACAGAGTTAACATGTTTCCGATATAAATCGACATATCGTTGAGTAAAAGACCATAACACACCAACCTTGTGCCTCCTCGGAGGTAGCTAGAAAACATACAGCCTTTGAAATGTTACTTGCCGTTTTACCTTGCTTTTAAACTTTTAGCGTTTTTGCCGTTAGCTCTTATATGCGTACGTGTATATACGTTGTCAAATGCAGCACAGTACAGGAAGCAAGGAAGTAAAAAATACTGGTCTTCAAAATAAAATCTTACCACTCAGAAACAGAACCACCAGCTCCAAAACAGGCGAAAATATATATATAAAACAGAGGAAAGGACATTTTCCTTGAAGCAATCAAGATCATAAAATTCACAAATGAGGAAATCGCGCTGAAAAGTGCATTCAAAGCATACTCAACATCAACCTATAAACAATGCAGGCTGTCCTCTGGTGGACAAAGCGAGAGACAGCAAGAACAAAATAAAGTGAGCTTGTTACAATCAGGTTTATGTTCCAGTAGTCGCTCTGATGCTCACAGGTCGGCTGAGCTCTGCCATGATGCAGCGTCACGTTTCGTGGAGTTGACCGCTGCTGCTGCTGGTTAGCAGAGCCAGTTAGCGTGGTTACGTGGTTTCCAGTCTGAAAAGTGTCGGTTCTGCTGACCTCTGATGCTAACATTAGCATATTATTGAGCCGAGCATTGCTCAGGTATGATGATCAGGATATTTGCTGTCTTGAGGACAGAGGACAGAGGACAGAGGACTGTGTGTTCAGTGATATTTACTCGCGTCAGTCAGTAAATCTACGTGGTTTCGTTAAAGGTTCAGTCAGACTGACTGAAGACAAACGCAGCCAACAGTCGGCTGAGCGATGAACTCTGTTTATGCTGAAGAGCTTCGTATAATGAGAGGACAGGGGACAGGCCGGTGAGACGACGCGGACAGTTTGTCCTCTGGCTGCTGCTTGTGAACAATGAACAGCTCAGTGGAGAGGCAGCTGAAGTGTCATCACCCCGACGTCCTCATGAACAGGCTCAGAGCTGATCCTCGGCGTCCTGCAGGGTTGACAGAAAACCACGAGACGTGTCACAGTGAATTACTGCGGGACGGCTCCGGCGTCTGTCTCTGATGGGTTTTCCAAGCATGAGCTGCTAACAGGAAATGACAGGATGGTTCACAGTCAATAATCTTCCCTTCATAAAATGTTCCAAACCGTGTTTGCACAGTAAATATGTCATCGTGCAGACGGAGAAGATGTTTGCAGAGTGTTTCAGAACCTGTCGGGATATTATCTTGAAAACACGACGGCCTGACGGTGGTAAAGT
>NC_092065.1:29314570-29344570 GCF_039877785.1 Chaetodon trifascialis | reverse complement strand
ACAAGTGAGGCTGAGGACAGACAACCCGACGGTCCTCTCTGCAGACTGCAGATCCATTATTAGTCCCCCCAAACCTCTGAGACGGATGCCACGCCTCAAAGGGACACTCTGAGTCTGAGGAAGAGGACGCCTGTAAATGAGCCGTTCATGTGCTCTGGAGGTGGAGCGTGAAGACGGCGCGAGGCTGCGGGACGTAGATGAGCCCGGGGTGCTTCTTCCTCAGGACGCCGTCGCTCCACAGACAGGCCACCCAGACCGCCACCAGGAACAGAGCTGCAGAGAAACTACAAGCAGAGAGCTTCAGCCAATCGGCATCGAGATGACTCTCACATGATCACAGCGCCATGGATTCACCTTTTCAGTCATCACGAAACGTTTCCCAGCGTCTTCCACACAGGAAGCAGCACGTCCTCACCTGGACTTCACCTGCTCCACCCTTCACACCACCTGCGTGTGTAGAGCACAGCGTACCTGTAGAGCATGAAGACGCCGTTGCTGTCGGGAACCATGCCCCGCCTCCTCTGGTGCATCACTGTGGCAGTCATTGTGAAGAAGGTGAAGATGAAGAGGATGAAGGTCTGTCCCTCAGTGATCAGGTACCTGCTGGGACAAACAGGGAAGGTCAAAGGTGACCTGTGAGCAGAGAGCCGCAGGTTCAATCCCTGCTGTGTCCATACAGGTGAGTCATGTGATTTAGAGGTGACCCCACAGACGGTCGTCAATGGCTGCATTTGGAAACGTGACGGAAATGTCTTTAATACCTAAAAGACAAAAAGACATGAGAACGCTGACACAGTCCTTCAGGTCTACCTTCAGCCCTTAGGGACGTCCTCATTGAGTCAGCAACACCTGAGAGCCACCTAATCAATTATTGCACCTGAGAGCCACCTAATCAATTATTGCACCTGAGAGCCACCTAATCAATTATTGCACCTGAGAGCCACCTAATCAATTATTACTAACGCCTGGAGGCGCTCACACACACACACACGCACACACGCACACACACACGCTCGGCCTCAGGTGTGCTGTTCCTCAGACACTACAGTTTCAGTTCAGGTGTCACCTGGTGGATCAACAGTCAGACTTCAGCACTGACACAGAACAGCAGCAGAACTGGAACCAGGTCCAGACCTTCACGGTCCCAGAGGATGAACCCTGCTGATCGTGGTCTCACTGAGACAGATCCGTCTTTGTGACGTTGGTTTTGTGGTTTTGTCAGATCGTCCTGATTGTTTCTGCGTGTTGGTCTGATTTTAACTTAAGAGCTAACGAAGCGCTAACACTGTTGACTGTATTTGAATATGGACCCCAGGAGGACGAGTTGTTGCCAAGGCAACAATCCCAGTGTATCAATAAACAGGGATCGAACCTGTGACCATTTAATCACAGGATGCACTGATGTGATGAGTGATGTTGTAGTAAAGCAGTCTGACCAGTAGTAGGCGCCGCTGGGGACAAGTAGCATCCATGCTGCCAGCGGCATCTTCTCCTCCTGTTTCCTGTGACTGAAACAACCACTGAAGAAGAGGAAGAGGACGAGGAAGAGGGGACCATACCTGGAGGAAGAAGAAGAATTCTCGTGAAATGTCATCAGTCGCAGCCCTGTTTAGCCTTGTTTAGCCAAATTTTGCCTTGTTTAGCCTCATTTAGCCTCGTTTAGCCTCATTTAGCCTTGCTTAGCCTCATTTAGCCTTGTTTAGCCTCGTTTAGCCAAATTTAGCCTTGTTTAGCCTCATTTAGCCTCGTTTAGCCAAATTTAGCCTTGTTTAGACTCATTTAGCCTCATTTAGCCTCGTTTAGCTAAATTTAGCCTTGTTTAGCCTCATTTAGCCTCGTTTAGCCAAATTTAGCCTTGTTTAGCCTCATTTAGCCTCGTTTAGCTAAATTTAGCCTTGTTTAGACTCATATAGCCTCATTTAGCCTCGTTTAGCTAAATTTAGCCTTGTTTAGACTCATTTAGCCTTGCTTAGCCGTGTCAGTTCCAAATGTCCTGAAGTGTTCTGACCTTTGATGAGCTTTAGACAAGATACCAACATACGTTCTACATCAAAGACCAAACATCATCAAATTTAGCTTAGAGATTTTCTTTAATGTAAGGATTTTTATTTTTTTTTGAGGTTTTGAAAAAAGTTTTTGAATTCATGATCAGCTCATTAAAGTTATGCTTACTTGAGAAATTGCTCCAATGTTTTTGGAGATGTGATGGCAGGTTAGCAGGGCAGGTTAGCAGGGCGGGCTAGCAGAGCGGGTTAGCAGGGCGGGTTAACAGGCTGGGTTAGCAGGGCGGGCTAGCAGGGCGGGTTAACAGGCTGGGTTAGCAGGGCGGGCTAGCAGAGCGGGCTAGCAGGACGGGTTAACAGGCTGGGTTAGCAGGGCGGGCTAGCAGGCTGGGCTAGTTTTTGGTCTCAGGTCCTGAGGTGACAAACCTCTCTCTGCTAAGCTAGCGGGGGCACTGATGTGTCAGTATGTTTCTCAGGTAAAACAACATTTAAATACTGTTTATCAAGGAAAACTAACAAGTAGTGATGATTGATGTTAAATATTTGATTTCAGTTTCATAGTAAATATACTTTCCAATAGAAACACACACACACACACACACACACACACACACACACACACACACACACACTACAGCACCAAACGTGGATTCATCCGCTGCTAAAAGTAGTCCCCACAGATGCTCCATGTCCTCCAGTTTGTCTGATTAAACCACATTGAGCAGCTGTTTGAGGAAATCAATGAAGCTTACTAAATATTTAAAGATTTACGTCTTCAGCAAGAACCAATAAGCTTTGAGCTGAGAGCAACAGACAGGAAGTCAGACATGAACCACAGTAATGGTCATTAATCTTTTAATGACATACGAATCATGTGGGACGAGTTACAGGAAGCAGACTTTTGTTATGCTGCAGTGGATGAACAGTGAGTTTGACGTCTTCTTACCACATCAGATGACCGAGAGTGTCGTCAAAGTAAAACAGCAGCTCGAAGGCGTCGACCTGCAGAGTAAAACAACGCTCATCAGCCTTCATCACAGACGCTGACGCCTCCAGCTGAGCTCTTGTCTTCCTGCATTGTGTCTAAATTACAGAAGAAATCCTGCATAAAAAAGGCTTTTTGAATCTGAAGGCTTCTGATCAGCGGCTGAAATATGGCGTCTCACGCTGCCCAGGTGTGATTCTGGGTGACGTAGCACCTACCAGGGAGGACGGTTCCAACGTCTTCATGATTGGATTCTCTCTGACTGACAGGTGCAGCTGGTAGCCAATCAGCAGAAGCCGCCCGGTGATGGAGTCGGCCACCAGGTGGAGGCTGGTTCCTGTGACGACGGCGATGATGCCGAGGCGGACGGCGAGGGGGGGCAGCGTCCTGGGGCTGCGCTCAAGCATCTGCAAGGACAGACGTTGGACTGATATGAAGCGTCCGTGAATGTGAGTGAATGCGGCAGCGGCGGCGTGTTGCGTCTCAGTCACCTTGAGCAGGACAAGCGGCGTGCTGATGATGTACAGGACATGGAGGACTTCTGCGGGACCTGGACGGTTGACAGGACACCAGTCTGCCAGGACGACCAGCTGCACAAAGGCTCACATTCAGCACAGATTTAATGTTTTATTCATCCTGTAAACGTGCAGTGAGTCATTTCTGTCTCTAGAGGTCTCTGAACCAAAACAACGACAAAAGACCAAGTTTGACGACATCATGAAGCAGTGTGGCATCATGGGAGCTGTTGTCTTCATTGTTAAACACCATCATGATGAAACAACAGAGCAGCTAGCTTCATTTTTTCCCTCCTGCATCCATCAAAGACATGATGCCGTCAACAGGTAACCAAATGAAAGGCACCTTTACCTGAATAAGACCACAGACGTCTCTGTCTGACCGTGGCTGGACACAGCTCAATAAAATATTCGAAGATCAAGTATTTTATGTTTTTTTACACATTTAATGTGGAAACTTCCTGTGTAACGCCTTGAAAGCCTCTGACTGAGCTGGTTTTAAAGGGACACGTGAAGACAACAGAGCAGCAGACATTCAGGACACACAGGGACAGGTGATAAGGTAGAGACCAAGACTATATTGCTTTTTTTATCCCCCTGTTACCATGAGGACAGGTCGGCCCACATCCAGGATCCAGTTCTGGATGGTGAAGCAGAGCCAGAGGTCCAGGTGGAAGCGAGGCTTCGGCAGAACCTCCTTCATCTCCGCAGAACCGGCCGACCGGCTGCAGAACACAGAAACACACACATTCATGTGTTCATTCACCTGCTTCACTGACGCAGCAGCTAATCATGCGATCAAAGATTCTGACTGCCTTCTGGGCGCATTTTGTGCTGAAGGAGAGCTTAAGTCCTGTGATGCATGATGGGATTTGTTTCAGACCAGCAACTCTGAAAAGAAGCCAAAATGATGCTGAAATAAAAAAGTTTACATTGAACAACTTTTCTGTGTAAAGCTCCAAATGAACCAAAGCAGGACGACTGAAATGATGTGAGTAATGGATGGAAATGAAAGTGGCGCCGTCGCTGAGGCGTAAACGTCGCAGAGCCGCCGCTCATCAGCAGCCGCCTCTGAAAGACTGGATGACTGTATGAAATGCAGTTTGATCATTATCAGAAGCACAAAGTGCAGCTGAGGCTGATGCTCGTGTCGTTGGTCCTGCAGGTATTTAACCAAACGACTGAACACGTCACACGCTGACGATGGCGCAAGACGAACACCATCAAGGTACTTCAGTTCATCCTGAGGTAGCATGAACGTCTGAACCATGTTTCACCACAATCACCCAGCAGTTTAAAAGCTACGCAGCTAACGTCGCTAAAGTGTCAGAGGCAGTGTTTGAATCTGCAGGCTGACCCCTGACCCCTGAGTCCAGAACAGTCCTGAACAGCCCTGAACTGTCCTGAGCAGTCCTGAACAGTCCTGAACTGTCCTGAACAGTCCTGAACAGTCCTGACAGCCCTGAACTGTCCTGACAGCCCTGAACAGTCCTGAACTGTCCTGACAGCCCTGAACTGTCCTGACAGCCCTGAACTGTCCTGAACAGTCCTGAACAGTCCTGAACAGTCCTGACAGCCCTGAACAGTCCTGAACTGTCCTGACAGCCCTGAACAGCCCTGAACTGTCCTGAACTGTCCTGAACAGCCCTGAACTGTCCTGAACTGTCCTGAACAGTCCTGAACTGTCCTGAACTGTCCTGAACAGTCCTGAACAGTCCTGAACTGTCCTGAACAGTCCTGAACTGTCCTGAACAGTCCTGAACAGTCCTGAACTGTCCTGACAGCCCTGAACTCTCCTGACAGCCCTGAACAGTCCTGAACAGTCCTGACAGTCCTGAACTGTCCTGACAGCCCTAAACAGTCCTGAACAGTCCTGAACAGTCCTGAACAGTCCTGAACAGTCCACCCAAAGTCCTGATCTCCCTCCAAAACCCTCAAACTCTGCGACAGTGGATTTCCTGCAGTTCTAATCTCATCTGTTCATCTGTCACACGTGTGACAGAGGACAGAGGACAGAGTGATGTCCTCCACTGACAGGCTCAGTCCACAGCAGCTGGATGATTTTAAAGGTGGAAACCAACAGAAATTCAGAGACACTAAACAAGAAAAACGTTCAGACGAGAACCAGAAAAGAACAAAAAGTCTGTAAACTTTTACAAATATCTGATCTATTCTGAAAAAGGGTTTGAAAGGTTACAGCCTCCTCCTCCTCCTCCTCCACCTCCTCCTCCTCCTCCTCCACCTCCTCCTCCTCATCATCATCATCATCATCATCGTCGTCCTCCTCCACACAGATCTGATGTTTTCAGACATTTATTCACTCGTCTGTTTCTGCTTTTATCCAAACAGTTTTTCCGCCTCAGACGTCGCCACGCTTCACCTTTTCTTCCTCATTTCAGCTCTTCTTCGTCGGTCTATGCAGATCAAACATTAGATCGAGTGGGTGGAAACAGAAACTTGTACGTGTGTTGGAAATGAGTGAAATCAGGAGGTTTAACTCCTCCGAGCGTGAAACACAAACTCAGCTGTGACCTGACTTTACTTTTCATTCATGAGCTTCGAGGAACTTTTCTGTTTGTGGCTCTTTAGCAGAACCAGGATGTTCAAACATGAAGCTGTGTGATTAATGAAAGTGCAATCATTGCTTAAAGGTGAGGCCGATGATGAAATCTGAAGTTTACCAACCTGCACATGAAGGCAGCTGCATGCAGAGCTGTCTTCTGTCTCCTCTGGATGGACGGCTGCATGTCTTCTCTGCAGTCCAGCGTCTGTCTGTGACACGAAAACACTGTTAAACCTGCTCCCCAGTGTGGATCAATAAAGTCCTATCTTATCTTATCTTATCTTATCTTATCTTATCTTATCTTATCTTATCTTAAACAGCTACAGCATCACTGACTGACACCACGAAGGGGCAGTGAGAGCCAATTAGGTCCACCGTTGACTCGTCCCTCCTGTTCTGAAGCTGAAGAAACAGTTTCCCTCCAACTGAAGCAGAACTGAGTCGTTTCATGGTACAACAGGCAGGAATTAAACTGCAGGCTGATCTGCAGCAGATAAGCCTCTAATCTGTATAAACCTCACCCAGTTTTCATTAGACAGCGTTAATCTGGCTGCAGGTGAGCTCAGTGAGAAGCTCATGCTCCCTGTGAGATTCACTGTAAAGGTCACGAAGATCTGTGAAACCTGTTTTCATGAGACTCAAAGAAAACTGGGACAGACGAGGGAAGAACACGCGTGGTTTACTGCATTTCCTGTTTTATTTTGGAGCAGTTTTCCTCTGTCATTCCTGTGCCTTGTACTTCCTGTCATTGTTCAGTTTCCCACCACTTTCTCTGATCACCTGTTCTCAATCATCCGATTGGTTCCTCAGTACTCCAGCAGCAGCTCTGTGACTGAAGACAGCCTGATGCTTCAGCCTGAGGACGAGGACGGGGACGGGCTGTCAGTCAGTCCCATTCACACTGTGTCCAATGCTGTGGCTGTAACTCAGCTCACCTGTGTGCACCTTCTCATCCATGTTTTCTGCCCACTTATTCCCTCTCAGAGGCTCCTTTCATGGTGCTTCATCCCCTGTGCTCCAGAACCTGCATGCTCTCTTTGATTGACTGTGTTTTTCTATCTTTTAACTCATAAAAGCATGAATCACAGAGACACAGCTTCCCTCAGGACAGACGCAGCATGTCCTGCCTGGACGAGCCGTCGGATGGTTTGTAATTGGACCAGCAGCGTTCAGTCTGACACCACCTGCTCTCCTCCACCCTGCTAACTTATGTCTGCTAGCCTGCATTGCCATGTTAGTGTGCTAACATCTCTAATTTCACGTTGTGTGTTTTTTGTAGTTTCAAATGAAGTTTTAGAACTAGATTTATAACGAGGAAGAAAGGCCACACTTTGAACACACTTCCACACGAAGGTAAGATCACCTGATCCATTCCTCACAGCTGACACACCCGCAGGGATGCTGATCAGTGCATTGTTCCTGAAAATAAACCGATGAATAAATACAATAAATAAACCACATTTAAATTTTGGATTTCCCAAACCATAGTCATGTGTCCATTCAGGAGTGACTGGGTTTGTTTAGGACACACCGGCAGCGGGATTCAAAGGCCGATGTTTGTAGAAATGTACTGCTTGTATGAAGCTTTTACTCCCTCATCCTCTCAGTGTTCAGGTTACTGTAAAATTGATTATATTTGTTATTTATTTTATCGTAAACATGAGAGCAGTTCAGAAACAAACAGGTAACATCTTTCTATCTAGGTTTAATACACAGAATATACAATAAAGGTCAATATCAACTTTACATTTAAGCGTATGAATTCTTTCTCAACAAAAGAAAAACTTTTAAAAGCTTTTCTTAAAAAAGGAAGTCCTCACCTTATTTTCTGTATTCACTGTATGGATATTTTTCTTTGATTCTTTCAGTTTTTTGTAATTTTTGCATCCATTCAAATGAAGCCCCTTTCAGAAAACAGGAAGCGGAACATAAACGAGCGACACAGAGTTCCAGTCGGAGGTATTTTCACGTTGAACGGCAACTTCCGCCAAATGACTAGATAGCAAAAGGTGAGAGTGCTGGTGTTGGTTTTTGAATCTGTGGGATTGTTTTTCAGTTTTTAGACGAAGCACTACAAGGAAACGACTTTTTGTGACAAACACTGAGGCGCCAGTCAGATGAAATCGAACCCGGAGCTGAAAAGTGTCTGTTTGCCGACCAGCTCGCTAACGTTAGCACAGAGCTAACCGGCTAGCTCCCTCAGCTGACGCCTGATACTCGGCGTCCGGACACAGAAACTCAGAGGCTGCTCAGCTCAGTATCGGACACTTCAGCTGTAAACTTCACGGCGGGATTTGAACCATTTCTCTCGCGGCCACAACGGAGAAGCTCCATTTTTCATGTATGCACTGGGGCCGATTTCGACATTTTAATGGGAGGCGGCTTGCTTTGGAGGATTGGACATTGCGGGCGCCAGTTGCGAAGAAAGCGGAGGTCCTGGCTACCTGTCGGGCCCAGATGGAGTCTCTGGCCGGCTACGTGTACAAGGCAGCCAGTGAGGGCCGAGTCCTGACCCTGGCCGCGCTGCTGCTCAACCACTCCGAGGCGGAGACCCAGTACCTGCTGAGCTATGTGACCCAGCTGGCCGGGCAGAGGTCCACTCCCCTGATCATCGCAGCTCGGAACGGCCACGACAAAGTGGTCCGGCTGCTCCTGGACCACTACCGAGTGGACACCGAACAGACCGGCACGGTCCGCTTTGACGGGTAAGAGCTGCCATGTTTTACTCCTCGTGTGGGCAGAGCTGTGGTTCAGGTTTCAGTTCATGTGGAAAAGTTTTTACATGCTGAGATTATCATGTTATTTATGGAAATGAAGATCACTGACTGGTCCTGGTTTTAGGTTTCTGTCTGTGGTTCAGGTTTTAGGTGAAAAAGTGACTGAAACGATTCAGTTTTCACTGGAATCACAAGAAACGATCTTTGGAAACTGTTGAATCAGTGTTCAGATGAGACGTTAACAACAGTCAGACACTCAGTTCACTTTGATCCAGAGGACAAAAGTCCACAGAGACGCACTGAAGGTGGAAGCAGAGGCGCAGTCTGTTCATGGACTTCAGCACCTGAAGGACACCTGAAGGATCAAACCTGTTTCAGTGTTTTAACTTCCTGCTTCGCTTCGTTTTGACTTTTGTCTTTTGTCTCAGCTGAGACTTTGTGTCATCTGATCAGGACTGAGCCACAGAAACCTGCTGATCTGTCAGCTGTGGCCACGCCCACGCAGTGACGTCAGCGCAGGTGTTTTGACCCAGTTTTTAAATGAAGGCTCCTGCTCTGATTGGTGGACTGAAAACACAGTTTGTCCAGATTTCAGTGGTTCAGTCCTCGCAAAAGGACGTGTTGATGGAAAGTCTTCCTCCTGATCAGATCATGATCTCTGAGCGCTGCCGCCTCCACCTGTAGCGATGAAGATGATGCTGTGCAGACGTACACGGACGCCATGTTTAAAATCCCTCAATAGAGATGGAATGAATCTGTTTGACGTTTGCGTCTTCAGACTTTCAGATTTCAGATTGAGTGTTTGATGTCAGCTGAGCGCGTCCTGATTGGCTGTCTGTCTGTCTCCCGTCTGTCCCGCAGCTACGTCATCGACGGGGCCACGGCGCTCTGGTGCGCGGCTGGAGCGGGACACTTCGAGGTGGTGCGCCTGCTGGTGAGTCACCACGCCAACGTCAACCACACCACGATCACCAACTCCACCCCCCTGAGGGCCGCCTGTTTCGACGGGCGCCTGGACATCGTCCGCTACCTGGTGGAGCACAACGCCGACATTAGCATCACCAACAAGTACAACAACACCTGCCTGATGATCGCCGCCTACAAAGGCCACACGGACGTCGTGAAGTTCCTTCTGGAACAGGGGGCCGACCCCAACGCCAAGGCGCACTGCGGGGCCACCGCCCTGCACTTCGCAGCCGAGGCGGGACATTTGGAAATCGTAAAGGAGCTGGTGCGCTGTCAGGCAGCCATGGTGGTGAACGGACACGGCATGACGCCGCTGAAGGTGGCTGCGGAGAGCTGCAAAGCAGACGTGGTGGAGCTGCTGCTGGCGCACGCCGACTGCGACCCGCGCAGCCGCATCGAGGCCCTGGAGCTGCTGGGCGCGTCGTTTGCCAACGACCGGGAGAATTACGACATCCAGAGGACGTACCACTACCTGCACGTGGCCATGACGGAGCGCCACCGCGACCCGGAAAACATCATCGCCAAGGAGCTGCTTCCGCCCATCGAGGCCTACGGGGGGCGCTGTGAGTGCCAGACGCTCCAAGACCTGGAGGCCATCCGGGTGGACCGGGACGCGCTGCACATGGAGGGGCTGATGATCCGGGAACGTATCCTGGGCTCGGACAACATTGACGTGTCACACCCCATCATCTACCGCGGCGCCGTCTACGCAGACAACATGGAGTTTGAACAGTGCATCAAACTGTGGCTTCACGCGCTCCGTCTGCGGCAGAAAGGCAACCGGAACACACACAAGGACCTGCTGCGCTTCGCCCAGGTGTTCTCCCAGATGGTCCACCTGAAGGAGCAGGTGTTGGCGTCGGCGGTGGAGCAGGTGTTGAGCTGCAGCGTGGTGGAGATTCAGCGGAGCATGGCTCGAGTGGACACGGCGGCGGAATCCGAGCTGCCTCAGGCCACGGACAATTACGAGTCAAACGTTTTCACCTTTCTGTACCTCGCCTGCATCTCCACCAAGACCGCCTGCAGCAGCGAGGAGCGCGCCCGCATCAACAAGCACATCTACAACCTGATCCAGCTGGACCCGCGGTCGCGCGAAGGCTCCTCCCTGCTCCACCTCGCCATCAGCTCCAGCACGCCGGTCGACGACTTCCACACCAACGACGTCTGCAGCTTCCCCAGCGCCCAGGTCACCAAGCTGCTGCTGGACTGCGGCGCGCAGGTCAACGCCGTCGACCACGAAGGCAACACCCCGCTGCACGTCATCGTCCAGTACAACCGGCCCATCAGCGACTTCCTGACGCTGCACGCCATCATCATCAACCTGGTGGAGGCCGGCGCCCACACGGACATGACCAACAAGCAGAATAAGACTCCGCTGGACAAGAGCACCACCGGCGTGTCGGAGATCCTGCTGAAGACGCAGATGAAGATGAGTCTGAAGTGCCTGGCGGCGCGCGCCGTCCGGCAGCACCAGATCACCTACCGCAACCAGATCCCCAAAACGCTGGAGGAGTTCGTGGAGTTCCACTGAACGGGCGGCGAGCTGGAGCCACGACAGACTCTGAAGAACTTCGTAGAACTTTCAAATGGTGCTGAGGACGAAAGTCCAGAACGAAACCTTTTCAGCATTTTTATAAAAACGTGGGTTTTTTCTATTTTAAGAGTGAACTGCCAAAAGTACCAGCAGCAGCCGCCGGCCGTCTGTCTGCCCGTCTGTGTCTCAGACAGACATCTGGCCGATGTGTCGCAGCAGGTTTGTCCTGTGAGAGGTGGCGGCGGCGGCGGCGGCGGCGCGCTGCTTCTTGTTTTGCCTTATCTCCACGCCGCGAGCCGCCGAGGACGCCGTAGTGTTTTACTTGACTCTGTTTTAAAAGAGGTGTGTTTGAGAGGGTTTGATGGGGACAGTCTGTGGAAAGGTTTTGTCTCTCGCCTGCTTTACTGAAAGGACACTCCCTGTCCTCTGTGGACAGACGGCTTCCTGTACGTCAAACAGCAGATTTAATGTCTGTGATTTCAGGTCTTTCCTGCTCAAACTCTTTCATTTGACTAATTTAGGCCCAAAATGATGAAACTGTCTCATATTAAGAAGAAAAGTTTAACAATGAAGATGAAAAGAGTTTCAAAGTAAAAGCTGCTCAGAGAATTTCTCCATGTTTAAACGCCTCGTTAACTTCCTCTAAAAATACCACCAGTGTTCCCTGAATGTGCCGAGCTTTTATTTTGAAATCCCCATTTTAAGTTGAGAAAATGTGTTTTTAATAAACGGTGGAGGACGAAGTCGCCTGCTTTCCTCTTCTTCCTCAGCTTTAGTTCAGCGTCGCCGCAGCTTGAACGTGAGCGACCTCTGACCTCTGACAGGACGAGGTCTTCGCAGGTCCACAGCAGGACTGGCTCAGCCTCGGAAGGTCTGGACTGTGAATGTTGGTGAAAATAAGACTTCAGGTCATTTCTGTGAATTCTCTTTGAAGCATAAAGAATAACTTTAAGCACATCGATCACTGATTATTGATTGATTTGTCAGCACATCGTTCTGTCGGCTCTGGATCAGGTTTTTATTTATTTCTTTTTTACTGCTGTGTCCAATCAAACATCAGTTGGTTTATGACATCATGTCCATGAAGTCACAATAAAACAGATTTTTAACCCTTTTCTCAAATCTGACCTGTTTCCAAACAAAGATGGCGGCTGAAGCTGAAGCTCCTCACAGACATCAGGACGTCTTCTGAAGCATTTCTGAAATATTTAGAGACGCTGAGCCGCAGCCTAGATTTGATATTTTCATAGAAAACACCATGTTTGTGTTTGTCAGGCTTCATTAACGCGTTCAGCAGGTGAAGGTTTCTTCATCCGAGGTTTCAGAGTTTGAGGACAGCGAGCAGGACGTGGGGTCAGCCTGCAGCTGCTTAGCTTAGCTTAGCATAAAGACTGGAAACAGGTGGAAACTGCTAGCCCGGTTCTGTCCAAAGGGAACAACGTCCACCTTCCAGAAGCTGGAGAACTGAACCGGTTACATCCGGTTTGTTTGACACGCTGAACACTGACTCCAGGAAGTATCCCCACCCAGCCAGGAGATAGTCCAGCTGAAAGCCTGCAGCGAAGCTACAAATGATGGTTTCTGTCTCACCCTGTAACTGCTCCCCAGAGCGACTTCTGTTCACTCATGATCCGACTGCTTTATTTTGAAAGAGCTGATCAATCATCAGGAAACAGTGAAACGTGAAAAAGGAGACTGCCTGCAGCTGTTTAGGCTTTGATGATGATGATGATGATGATGTTCTCATGTTTACCTGGTCAGTGTGTAGCAGCATATCGAGGTGTGACGGCTGAAGCCAAAGACTCCCGTCACCTGTGGGGACTTTGGTGAACTTCCTGCAGAGTGAACGCTGTCAAATTAAAAGTCTTCTGTCTGCATTCTGTCCTCCTGTCCTTCATTAACTCACCTGAGCAGCAGGCGAAGGACTAAGAACCAAATCTATGACAGACAGGAAGGATCCGCCCACAGCGTCTTCATCATACCAGTTTATTTACAGCGAGTTCAAGTCTGACTTCATACAACAAAAGTGCATCAGATGGAAATTTGGAAGTAAAATACAATAAAGTACAATATGTGTTCATAAGAAGCATTTACAGTTTCCACCAGTATAAACAGGAAACGAGTAAAAATCAGCCGTTGTAGGTAGTTTCTCTCTCTCTCTCTCTCTCTGTCTCTACTGTCTCTGTCTCTACTGTCTCTGTCTCGCTGTCTGTCTCTCTCTTCAGTCTCTGTCTTTATTCTCTGTCTCTACTGTCTTTATTCTCTGTCTCTACTGTCTCTGTCTCTGTCTCTCTCTCTCTCTCTCTCTCTCTCTCTCTCTCTCTCTTTCTCTCTCTCTCTTTCTCTGTCTCTCTCTTCAGTCTCTCTGTCTGTCCCTGTCTCTCTTCCATCCGGATGGACCCTCATTGTGTTTACTGATCTTTATTTTTCTGTCTCGTTTTTATTGGCTGTCGATCTTTCAGCTGAACTTTGTGGTCAAACAGCTTTTTCTAGTTTCACCACATGAACTGTGGCGGGGACATTCACTTTCATTGTCTCCTGAGACGAGACCGTTTGCCGGAAGCTGATGTGTGTGTGGCCATAAAAGACGTCCAGACGTGGTGGATGTGGTCACAGTCCAAACGTCCATCATGGACGTGGTCACATGGTGTCAGCAGACTGAGCTGGAAAACAAACAGCTGAAAAATGAGGAGGAGCACGCAGGAACTGAAGCAGACCAGGAACATCCAATCAGATCCGTGCAGGTGAGCAGAGACGCCTGCTTATTGGATTCTTTCTTCTTTCTGCTGAACCTGCAGCTCAGACATGAAGCTCTGCTCGCTCGTCTTCTTCTGTCCTCTGTCCATCATCTCACGGCCCCTCACAGTCACCTGCTGACCGTTTGGAGGGGCCCCACCCTTACGTTGGGAACCACTGTGTCGGCCCACCTGTCCCTGTGTGCCTGTACCTCTACCTGTACGACAGTCACAGGGTCGTTGTCTTCACAGAGTACTTCTGATACTTGAAGTACATTTAGCTGATGATACTTACGCTACTGTACTCTGGACTGGAATAATTTGGAGTATTTGTACATGGTGTTTGTACTTTTACTTGAAAGTTCTGCTCAGTCTTCCACCCCTGATGTAACACGGTCAGATGATGAGGGGCGGGCTGGGGGGGGGCATTAGGGTCCCTGAGTGACAGGTGGGGGCTCATGATGCGTTCAGGTGATCCTCGTCGACTCGTGAAGTTTTATCAAAGCACAAGGAGCAAAGTTCAGCCCTCAGTCGTGTCTGAAGGCGTGTGGGCCGCATTCCATTCAGTGATGAGCGCCACGTTCAGTCTGCTGACAGCTGCCGGTGCTCAGAGCGTCCACTAATCACACACAGCGTCCACCAATCACACACAGCGTCCACCAATCACACACAGCGTCCATCAATCACACACCATCCACTAATCACACACAGCGTCCACCAATCACACACAGCGTCCACTAATCACACACAGCGTCCACCAATCACACACAGCGTCCATCAATCACACACAGCGTCCACCAATCACACACAGCGTCCATCAATCACACACACCATCCACCAATCACACACAGCGTCCACTAATCACACACAGCGTCCATCAATCACACACAGCGTCCACCAATCACACACAGCGTCCACCAATCACACACAGCGTCCATCAATCACACACACCATCCACCAATCACACACAGCGTCCACTAATCACACACAGCGTCCACCAATCACACACACCATCCACCAATCACACACAGCGTCCACTAATCACACACAGCGTCCACCAATCACACACAGGTACACAACTCGTTCTGTGACTTCACAAGCTGACAAGGACCGGACCAATCAGCATCGCCCACACATTATAGCTCCTCTGCCGCCTTCCCATTGGCTACAGGCTGCTCCTCCTCCTCCTGCCTCCTCCGCCTGTTGAAGAAGCCAAGCTGAGAGGAAGACAGTATTGATTCAAATCAATATTCGCTGATTTATAGGTGATCCACCGTCACGGTCACCTGCTGACCTGCGATCAGAGGGCAGCAGGTGAAGAACGTGGCGGCGTGTTTTTAGGAATAATCATCAATAAGCAGATCGCCCTCTCTGTGAAAACACTGACTGGAGGTCAGACTGACTGAACACGGGAGACAAACTGCAGTTTGTATGTTAAATGTGATCGAAGCATCATTAAAACTGAAGTCCAGACTTAAAATAACAATAACCTTAAAGATGTGTGTGCGTGTGTGTACCTTCCACAGGGCCAGGACCAGTAAGGCCAGTAGCAGCAGGCCTCCCAGCGAGCTTCCCAGTATGATCCAGAAGGGGACGGTGTAATCGTCGTCCTTCCTCAGCTCCAGGATTATCTGCATCACAACATTGACATCGTCCACTGAAGGTCAGACGTTATGAACAAATAACAAATAATCAGAGCAGTTATTGATTATTCATCACTGTTAGAGGCAGGAAGTCCACCGTGAGCTTCACGTTCAGTTTGACTTCAAGACAGAAGATTTAAGGCAGCTATGAAGAAAGAAAGAAAGAAAGAAAGAAAGAAAGAAAGAAAGAAAGAAAGAAAGAAAGAAAGAAAGAAAGAAAATCTTTGTTTCATATTCATTAAAAAAAATATCTGAACATCTGAAACAGGCAAAACTGATTCAAAAAACAGATTAATTAACAGAAGAAGAAGAAGAAGAAGAAGCTGACTAAAAGCAGAACGCAGAGCGATCGTTGGAGACGACTGACTGTCATCATCCTGTCTGACAGCAGGTGGCAGCAGAGGACCACAAGCTGACTTCGACTGGTGGAAATGAAGGAAGTAGTGACTGAGCCAATGAATAAATGAGGAAGATGAAGGTCGGTGTCTTCATCAGTGAGTCTGTGGGTCGGGTCCAGCCAGTGACCTTCGCGGCATGTCACGCTGCTCTGTCTTGTCCATTTCCTGTCCTGTTCCTGCTGCAGTCAGTGTGTGTTCATTCATTCATTCATTCATTCATTTATCCATTCATTCATTCATTCATCTAGCGTGAACTCGACAGCGTTACCTGTCGGACCGGCCAGTCCTCCTGCAGGAACATCGGACTGGACGCTTCCAGCTGGATGGAGGCAGCCGTCAGCAACTCCAGCGACCTGAAGTTCACCTGAAACAGGTGAGCAGTTGACTCGTAATTAAGAAGGATTCATGTTCGCAAACAGAAAACATGAAGACATGAAACGCTTTGAGTTCCTCACACGAGGGGAACACCTGGAGCCTCTTGAAGAGGAGGCTGACGCTGAAGGTCAGACTGTGAGCTCTAAGCTGGACGCTCTTCTCTTTGAATCTACTTCCTGTACTTCACAAAGCGCAGCACACTCACAGCGAGCAGAGCGCGAAGATGAAGTCTTCCTCGCAGCGTCACCTTCATCTCTCTGGAGGCCGGCAGGTTCAGCGCGCAGCGGACCAGCAGACCCTCGCTGTTACTGCGGTTCTGACAGACGGACGGAAACACAACTTCCTGTCACACAAACCGCTTCCTGGACCGCCTGAGACCAGATCTGGATTAACAGACTCACCAGCTGTGACAGGTGAGACAGGTCCTCAGGTGAGACCTGATTGGTTGTCCTGGGCTGAGGCAGCGTGCAGTGAGACCCAGCAACCTGCTGAGAGGAAGAGGAGGAAGAGGAGGAGTCTGTGTAACACATGGCACATCCTGTCTGTCCCCAGTCCAGTCAGTCTCAGTCCACTTCCTCGTACCTGCTCGATGCTGTAGTCCATGATGTCGACCAGCTGGTTCCTCTGCCGGGTCACCGCCCAGACCTCCGCCCTGAAGACCACGTCCTGCACTGAGAAGATGCCCAGGTTCTGGATCTGCAGGCGACGGACGTAAAACATAAAGCAACATAAAATGAACTCTGTTTGAACGTTGTGGTGCTTCAGTGAAGACTTTGGCGTCACGGCAGTGAAACAAACACCCTGCAGGTTCATCCTCTGGAGAACATGAATATCTACAGCATTCAGCTGTAGGACCACCAGGACCCAAACACAGCAGAGACAGAGGACAGACGCTTCCTGGACGACGTGAGTGTGTCTCTGACTCACAAAATAAGTGAGGTTGAAGGAGCTGCTGTCCGGCTGGTCCCGGGATGAAGAGGAGGAGGAAGAGCTGTCTGCTCTGATTTCAAAACGAGGAGGGTTGGGGTCTCTGAAGGAGAGGAGAGGAGAGGAGAGGAGAGGAGAGGAGAGGAGAGGAGAGGAGAGGAAGAGTCTGTTTCAGGAAGTATACTGTACCGACCTGCTTTTCAGCCAGAACTGACCCAGAGTCAGTTTGAGTGTTTCCTGACCTCTGAAACCTTCTGCCATCATTTCTACAGATGATGTCAACTTACGTCACATTTCACCGCCGTCACTCACCTGGTGAAGAGGAGCTCCGTCTGGTACTTTAGAGGGAGGAAGATGTCGTTCATGTTGTCATCCGGGTACCTGTCCTCTCCCTCGCTGAGAGACACACAGAGATCCACAGTCACCACATGAACCTGAACCACAGAGGGGCCGTGAGGACAGATTCATGCTGTCCCCACAGAGGGGCCGTGAGGACAGATCAGTGCTGTCTGATTACTTCCCCTCTGAACTTCCTGTTTCAAAAGGAAATACATCAAAAACAAAAACAAAAAGGAAACAGCTGTCTCACCTGCTGGTTGCCATGACGACCCGTACATGGTCCAGGAGGACAGAATGGCTGAACTCAAACTCCAGACGGAAAGATACCTGGACAGGAAGTGAGCAGAAAATAAAACTCTGGGAGCTGAAACGACATTTTCTCCAATAAGTTGAGAGCGTGACATTCGGTCTGTTCACACGAAGCTCTGTCTGATGGTGTCAGTGATCTCTGCTGTGGAGTCGTCTGGTGTTCGATCTTCTCAGATGTTTGATTGGCTGCTTTTCCTCTCAATGATCTCGATGATCTCTGCTTTTACTGAAGTAAAGGACCTGAATACTTTCTCCATCCCTGTACATTGGTACTTATAGGTACAGGAGGAAAAACCTGGAAAATAAATACTCAGGCCTCTGACCTTCTTCTGCATCTCTACATATCTGAACACAGTGTTTGGTCCACAGTCCAGCATGTGGGACATGGTTTTGCAGATCCTCCACAGTCTCTGAAGGTCTGTAGTCTCTGAAGGTCTTTAGCAGACTGAGCCTCATGTCTTCCCTCTGGCTGCGTCTCACCTGATCCAGCAGCTCAGAGGAAGCCGACAGTAATCTGCACCACGGTCTGGACCTATAAACCGGACTTTATATAGGCAGGCATGTGTGGAGCGGGCCCTCGGGGGCCTCACAGTGAAGGGCGGGGCCGTGATCATGTTTACAGGACGGTCGTTAGGCTAATGAAGGATTTCAGTCAGTGGGCGTCAGTCGAAGCGTACTCCCGCTCTGTTTAATCACCATCATTAGTGTGATGGTCTAATAGCACCTGTGTGGCTGTCCACAGGTAGACGTCCAGTGGACAGACTCTCACCGCTCTCTGCTTCATTTCTGCAGGAAACGTACGTCAATTAGGAGAGTATCCTGAAAATACTCCAGACTTAAAGTACTGACTCACTGACTACACACAAAGAGAGCGTGGGCCAATCACCAGCAACACTGGAGCCTACATCTCCCATAATGCAACTGAGCGAAGTCTCTTCAGACCTGACTGCCTGGACATGTGCATGTCTTCCAGCGTCCACATTTTGAAATTCAGCTGTAAAAATATCTGAAGCTCTGACATCACGTGATCTGAACGGACACTGAACAAGCGAGCAGTGACGGCAACACTCATCACACAAAAAAGGTTCCAGGAAATGCTCCAGGAAACGTTTCAGGAAACATTCGAGGAAATGCTCCAGGAAACGTTTCAGGAAACATTCGAGGAAATGCTCCAGGAAACTTTTCAGGAAACATTCGAGGAAATGCTCCAGGAAACTTTTCAGGAAACGTTCCAGGAAATGCTCCAGGAAACGTTTCAGGAATCGTTCCAGGAAACGCTCCAGGAAACGTTCCAGGAAACGTTCCAGGAAACGTTTCAGGAAACATTCGAGGAAATGCTCCAGGAAACGTTTCAGGAAACGTTCCAGGAAACGTTATAGGAAACATTCTAGGAAACGTTTCAGGAAACATTCCAGGAAACGTTCCAGGAAATGCTCCAGGAAACTTTTCAGGAAACATTCGAGGAAATGCTCCAGGAAACGTTTCAGGAAACATTCGAGGAAATGCTCCAGGAAACTTTTCAGGAAACATTCGAGGAAATGCTCCAGGAAACGTTTCAGGAAACATTCGAGGAAATGCTCCAGGAAACTTTTCAGGAAACATTCGAGGAAATGCTCCAGGAAACTTTTCAGGAAACGTTCCAGGAAACGTTCCAGGAAACGTTCCAGGAAACATTTCAGGAAACATTCGAGGAAATGCTCCAGGAAACGTTTCAGGAAACGTTCCAGGAAACGTTATAGGAAACATTCTAGGAAACGTTTCAGGAAACATTCCAGGAAACGTTCCAGGAAACGTTCCAGGAAACGTTTCAGGAAACATTCGAGGAAACGTTTCAGGAAACATTCGAGGAAATGCTCCAGGAAACGTTTCAGGAAACATTCCAGGAAACATTCCAGGAAACGTTCCAGGAAACGTTCCAGGAAACGTTTCAGGAAACATTCGAGGAAATGCTCCAGGAAACGTTTCAGGAAATGTTCCAGGAAACGTTATAGGAAACATTCTAGGAAACGTTTCAGGAAACATTCCAGGAAACGTTCCAGGAAACGTTTCAGGAAACATTCGAGGAAATGCTCCAGGAAACGTTTCAGGAAACGTTCCAGGAAATGCTCCAGGAAACGTTTCAGGAAACATTCGAGGAAATGCTCCAGGAAACGTTCCCGGAAACGTAATAGGAAACATTTCAGGAAACGCTCCAGAAAACATTTCAGGAAACGTTCCAGGAAACGTTCCAGTCAGCAGAGTGCTGTTGCAGTATTTGTACTGCAGTGTACACATAAACATAAAGCTGTGGTATTGATCAGGTATCAGCAGTATATCAGTCTGCATCAGGACTGGAGGACGGACGCTGCACTTACCTGGGACATGGACTTCATGAACGGAGCGCTGATGTTACAGCTCCTCTGATTGGCCAGTCTGTCCTCAGAGTAACAGTCAATCTGAAGATCTGATTGGTCCTGTGGGGAGGGGGAGGAGCCTGCTGAGTCATAGAGTCACAGTGGTTGCAGTAAATAAAGACATTGTAGGTGAATTGATCCATAAAGCAGAACGTTTCCTGTCGCGTTCCCAAAGGTCGTGGAGTCTCAGAGGAACGATGCTCTGACGTGTGACTGCTGAGAATTCGGCAGCAGTGGTGGGTGGTGGTCCATGTGCCACTCAGCCCCCAACTCTTTTAGAGGGACAGATTTGGGGGTCAACAGGCATTGACATCGGTACTCACCTGGGACAGTTTTCTGTCTCAGAGTTAGAAAGCAAGAAATGTGAGGTTCAGCTTAAGGCCACTTCATCGTCTCCTGGAGGAGAAACTTGTCTTGGACTACAGAAAGAGTTGCCATCAGGCTGCACGTATGTTTTCTGTCTGACAGGAGACGAACAAACGCTCCTTATTGTGATTATTTCTCATCTAATGGAAGAGCGTGAGGACACCTTGACTATGAGGCTGGAGAAGAGGAGGTTGGAGGAGGTGGAGATGTGGATGGCAGCTCCATAAGCATTTTCTCCCTGATTCTCCAGTCGAGCAAACACCAACATCCTCCTCCGGCCGGTCTCCACCACGTACACCGAGCGCTCTGACGCCCCCTGATGGCCGCAGAGCGACCAGGCGGATCGGTCCGAGCTGCAGAACTGCCTTCAGGTGAAGCACAGAGACGGCGAGCGGCGTCAGAACATACATGATGATAACAACGTGTGTTTCTGAAGACCAGCTGCTACTCACTGAACATCCAGGAGGTCGGTGTGACTGTGGAGGATGAGGTCAGGGACGCAGGTTTCTTCCTGCTCACAGCCGTTCCAGAAGGGAAGCTACGGCAAGAAACAAGGACCATCAAGGTGGCACCAGAGAAAGAAAATAACTAAAAGCAACAGCAGAAAGAAAAAAACTCACCTTTTCAAACCTGAATCGAGTTTTTATGGATTTATGTTTTCTAAGTCATACCAGACTCTCACCTCGCTCCTCAAGACATTCGGCCAGTCCGGGTCCAACACCGGACCCTCATCTGGACTCTGCAGCCCCGTCTCCAGGACAACCGCGATGGGACGTCCATAATCAGTTGTCTCCTGTTCAAAGAAATGTCAAAGTGTGAGTGATGTCTCAGTGATTGACGGTAACAGTTTGTGAGTTTTATGTGTGTGCGTGCGTGCGTGCGTGCGTGCGTGCGTGCCTGCGTGCGTGCGTGCGTGCGTGCGTGCGTGCGTGCGTGTGTGTGTGCGGTATTCTGACCTGGATGGAGAAGCCGAGCCGTTGGCAGCTCTGACCTCCAGGCGGTAGAAACAGACTCCGGCGCTGCTGTCGATCTGATTCGTCGAGAACAGCTCGAGGAGGAAAACGCCTCTCATCCAGGAGCAGGCTGAACCAAACAGCTGGAGGAGGAGGAGGAGGAGGAGGAGGAGGAGGAGGAGGAGGAGGAGGACACAGGGGCTTGAAGGAGGCTCATATGCAGCAAAACAACACTGTAAACATGCAGCGAGCAGACTTTACGGGTCTTTCAGGTAATATGAAAGACGTGATGTCACCTGGTCGTCATGTTCTAAATGTCTGGAGGGATTTTCTGAGACGTTGAATTAAAACATGGAGGCATCAGTGTTTCCATCCATCAGACACACGATTTACTCTGTTTGACATGTTTGGACTCAGACTAGAGACACAGCATCGTCTTTGTGTCCTCCAGCAGCAGGACCCCCTCCATGTTTTATTCTGTCTTTTTTGGACGCATCGCTTTGTGTGCGTTTAGAGGAAGCAGAAGCTGATCCAGAGACAGTCAAAATGAACTGAAATCTGCTGCAAAGAGGACGCCTGAGGACACCTGTTGTTGGCGGCTGGTAAAAAATGAGACACATGTTGTCGACACTTATCAGCGGTGACGAGGACTCGAGGACAAACTCTAAGTGTGTGTGTGAAGGTGAAGAAGATCATCTGCGTGTGAATGAGTGTTTCGTCACTGTCCTGCAGAGCAGCTGCAGCTCACGGACAGTTTGTCTGATGCTGATTATCAGAGAGGCGACGTGGCACATCCCGAAACTCTGCCGCATTGAGCCTGAACACAGAACAGTCAGCTGCGCTCCTCATCGCTGCTGCCATGCTTTGTTCTTTGTTATTGATTCATGTGACGCCTCGCTTCCTTATTAGTTATTGGACTGCAGAGCTCATTCTCATGTGTTTAACAACTGAAGCTGGGTTTTGATTTATGAGCGTTCAGAGAGCTGAGGTAAGCCGCTTCGCTCGAACGCCACGTCTGCACACACACAAACAAACCAGCCGAGTTCATCCTCGAACAAGACTTCACATGTCGTCAGCCGGGGCTTCTGTCCTCTATCTGTGCTGAAGCGTGTTCGTTTGATACCGTGTGGAGGGCTGGCCTGTGTGCATGCATGATCTCTGCCTCTGTGTGTGTGTCTGTGTGTGTGTCTAATCTAGTCCAGATGATCGGGGGAGGATGAGGAGCTGATGCAGAGAGAGGAAGGTATGAAGGTATGAAGTGATGGAGGAGGAGGAATGACACAGTTTAACGGCGGCTGGCTGGAGTTAGCATGTTAGCGAGGTTTCCATGCAGCCGGCCCACACATCTGAAGCCAATTACCCAGAGACACGACAACGGCTTCACGGAGCACTGAGGGGATCTGCTGCGAGGAAGAGGAAGAGGAAGAGGAAGAGGCCACAACAAGACTTTACACACACACACACACACACACTGAAACACCAAACATCTGGATGATCCTGATGGCCTCGTCTCAAACGTCCCAAAAGAGCTGGTTTCATCTGTAGAAGCAACGCTTCCCTTCATTTATCCAGACAACGTCCAACATTCACCTCCACGTCTTCACAGTGGAAGCTGCCAGGTAGGCACAGCCTCCACCTGCTGCTGAGCAGCTGGGAGCTGACGCTCAAACACTGGCTGTTAGGAGTGTTCGAGTCCAGCCACACCACGACCGGCCAAGTAACATCAGCTCCAGCATGAGCTCATGATGAAAGCAGCAAACTGAGTGCACACATGCTCAAAATGTCGTCACTGTGAACTTTGTTCCTCGGCACAAATTAGGTTTTTACATTAGGTTTATTTATTTGAGTCCAAATCTGAGCTCAGTGTTGGACACTGCGGGTCTGCTTTGACACTTCTTCACTGATGTTAATTCACGGTGCATTTCTGTTATTCTTTGTTTACCACAATCACCAAGAAACAAGGACAGTTCCCAGTCTGACATCTACAGGGAAACTGGAGAACAATGTTCAGGCGGGTGGAGCCAATGAGGGTGACAGAGGAGTGAAAAACAAGCGCCATTCTTCCATCAGACTCCTCAGAAATAAAACATCATGGAGCATAAACATGGATTATCTCACTGGGGGTGCTGGGCCAACACTACACTACAGGGCCACCCCGTTCAGAGCGAGGTCTCTCATTGGATATGAGTCCTAAAATACACCTGCTACCACTTGAGGCCCTGTGGCAGAAGACCACCTTGTCCAGGTTTGGTAACCTCACCTTAGACACGTTATTCTCTACTGTGCATGAAAAGACCAAGACAGGATTCAACCATCTTATGAAAGAAAGAAGAAACCTGAGTTAGCGTGTGCCGAACACCTACCAACATCCGTCCTGGTCTTGGTCCTGGCCTTGGTCCTGGAGTCCAGACTCAGACAGACAGTAACAGACATACAGGTGACCTCTTTCCCTCCTCGCCGACAGTCTTTGTTAAAGATGTTGACCTTCTCAGGTTCAAAGATCAGCTTGGCCTGAATCCGCACCACGCCACGGGACCTGGAGGAGGGAGCACGCCATGAAGGTTCAAGTTAACTTTAGGTCACGATGAGGCATGAAGTCTCCTGGGACTAAAGGAAGGCTGCACTGCTTTGAGGTAAAATGCTGGCATCAACATGCTAACATGCTAACTATGACAATGCTAATATGCTGATGTTTAGCAAGTGTAATGTAATGCATGCTAACATTTGCCAACAGCGGAGGTTGAACGTCATTAGTTCTGCAGATGATAAACTGAACTCGTTCTGATGTGATGATGGCGCTCGATGAGAAGTCAGAGGATCAACAAATACTATTACAATTGTGTGTATGTGTGTGTCTGTGTGACAGTCTAACCAGATGATGACAGCAGCTCCCAGTGCTCCCACTGCAAGGTCGACGAGCCCGTCTCCATTGACATCCAGAACGCCGTGAACACTTTGACCAAAATACTTCAGACCTGCAGAAAACGCAGCTGCAGACAGACGCTGGAGAAGCAGAGTGAGAGAATGAAGTGATTATTTGTGCTGTTTCCTTCTCTTTGACTGAACTGGTTCAGCCTCTGTCACCTGTCTGTACTGGAGCTGGATGCTTTTGTCTTGGCCATAAAACACGTAGACCGCCCCCTGGTGGTCGTCCTCCAGCGGCGCTCCCACCACCAACTCCCTGAATCCGTCCCCGTTCATGTCGGGTATCTGGGCCAGTGACGAACCCAGCCGGGAGTTGTGAGAGCGGTCAAAAACCTCCAGCGCCCCCTGCAGGATGAGTGATGTCTGGAGGGAGACGGTTTAGTTTAGATTTGTTTCGCTCCACATTCATCCTGCATCTTTAAGAAACACTCTCATGATGTGAAGCCTTTGGAGGTCCTGAACTACTGAACATACTGCAGCAGTACCTGTGTGTACCTGTGTGTGTGTACCTGTGTGTGTCTACCTGTGGTGACCCTGTGTGTGTACCTGTGTGTGTACCTGTGTGTGTACCTGTGGTGACCCTGTGTGTGTACCTGTGTGTGTCTACCTGTGGTGACCCTGTGTGTGTACCTGTGTGTGTACCTGTGTGTGTACCTGTGGTGTAACAGCGTAGATGTAGACCTTCCCTCTTTCCCAGCCCTGGCTGTAGAACATGGGTGCTGCCACCAGGAGGACATCTGTCTGTCCATCGCTGTCTACATCCATCGATAACAGCTCACAGCCGAAATATGAACCAATCTGGAAAAGAACAACACAGAACGTGTATATTTATGTATACTTATGTATACTATACACTGTATTGTATATTGAGAGCATTGTGAAGAAGAGATGAACAGATTAAGGCTGCTCTGACTGAGTCAGAGTTTGATTGTCTTCTGAGTTCAGTGGACGTTGACATGAGCTCATGACATCCTGTGAGCATGTCCCACAGCATCTTGGACATCGTTTCATGGTCTGTAGGTGCATCTCTCATTTGATAAGACGAAGATGAACCAGGTGAAGGTTTTGTACCATGAGTCACAGTTTTGAGCTTTCATGCTTGACCGAATGTACCGAACTCTCTGGGAGAACATTCAGAAGAACCTTCAGTCCCATCAGATCAGTGGATGGTCCTGTCTTACTGAGAACCATAAGAGACAGCCGTGTCTCACATGTGTGGACACACTCAAAGGCGTGATATCGACATGCTTCTGTGTGTGTGTCACCTGCTCTCCCAGCAGCGCCTGCAGGATGGTCAGGTTTCCGGTGTTCTTCAGGGTGAAGACGATGACTTTGCCGGTGTGGTTGAACCTCGGCGCTCCGGCCACGTAGAGCTGAGCGCCGCGAGACGAAATGAGCGAGCCCACTGAGTAACCTGAAATCAGGAAAGACACAGAAATGGAACAACGGGGAGTGATGTGACCCAGAAGTTTATTCTTTGACTCTTTCACAGGTAACTGAAGATGGTGATGGAGGTCAGTTGCTTAAACTGCATGTCCAACATTTTGGCCACTTCCTCTTTTAAGAATATTCATGGTCGGCAAAAGATGAACCCAAATGATTCTGCTGACCCCCATGACTTCCCCTGTTCCTCCCAAGTTCCCACTTACAGTGCACTCAAACAGGTCAACCCTCCCCTGGATTCAAAGACTGCTTGAATTACTGCTAACGCAAAGCTCAAACAATCAGTTCATCAAATGCTGTAACTGTCAAATCAATGAGGCATCAAACTCAAAAGGACACAAGACACAGATTTAAGAAGAGAGTGGAGAGTACTACGGGTTCTTCAATCCTGCATGTCGTTACCCAGATAGGCTCCATGGTTCTTTAACTCCTCTGGAAACTCGTCCTTGTAGGAGGATTTCGGTGGAACGACTTTTCCATGTTTAGTCTCCTTCAGCACGGCACCGTTCCAGTCGTAAGCACCCACCGCCCCGAGCAGGATACCATCCTGAAGGGAAAACTGGGATTTCAATGGAGGTCACAGTAACACAGCAAGCCTAAGTGTCACATTGATAGAAAATAACATGAAAAGTATTCAAAGAGCAGGAGGACATCCCAGCATTGAAACCTGGACGTGTTCATGAGTTTGTTACTGAACAAGTCCATCAGCCGCTGACAAACGGACGCCGTGTTTGAGGCTCACATTGTCACATATGGTGGGAATGAAATCTTAACCAGTAAAGTGACTGATTGTTGGAGTAAAAAGTACAGTTATTATTGTGGAAATGTTAAAGGACACATGTCTCATAATCACAGAACTTGAGGGAATGTTCTTCGTTCCATTGCACATGTGTCGGCCCAATGAGCTGCTCTTATCAGGATGAACTGAGCTCCAGTGCTTTCATGTTCTCTGATAAAACCTTTTCTCTTTCGCCTTAAGGAGAATTACTAAAAGGCTTCAAGCCTCATTTGGCATGAAGAATCCGTCTCAGTCCGATCAGATCTCACATAGTTCCACATGAAGTTCATTGTTTTCGTTCCGACAGTGAGAACGTTGATACGACGCTCCACACGTGAAGCTACGGCGGCAGCAGCTTACAGTCTCCACAGTAAGAGAGTGAGTAAGTTTATTTCCCATAATGTCAAGTTCAGGCCTCACTTTGATGCCTCTCTTCAGATCTCGTAACCAAAGGTAGTGGATGGAGAAAGTCTCTGCTAATTTTGTCACTGTTGGTAAAAAGAATAATAATAATTAATAAGTAAAATTCACAGACACTGAACTCAGCCCAGCCATCAAAACTGTCTCACAAAGTGTGTGCAGCGAGACGCACACCCAGATGAACTGTGGCGCTCGTAAAGTCCAGATATTAAAGCCATTAAAGCGCTGAGTCATCGTCTCTTCGGGCCAGCGAGTCGACGACCAGTGAATGACCAAATCTTTGGCGACAGCAGCGGCACGAAGCTTCCAGCCTGCAGGACCTGAGGTGCACATGGGCTGACTCTGGATCTGCAGATTCACTGCTAAATGTCAAAACGCTGCTTTTGTAATCGTGTAGGAGGAAGAGGAGGAAGGTCGCAGATGATACTGTGTCGTCTGTTTTCCACATCAGACCTGATTTCACATTTTACCTTTTAATCCTGAGACGGAGGAGCAGGAAACTCTTCACATATTTGTCTGCGTCTGAGCCGGTTTGCATCATTGCTAATGAATGCATGTGCATCTGCGTGTGTTTACGGGCTGAAGTCTGCTGCCGTGTGCTCCTGCATGGATTCATGTGTGAGAGAGTTTTACTGGCAGCTTCACGTTCAGGAAAACCATCTGCTCTGTGTTACACATAGAGAGTTTCCACGACACCATTTTCACTCCCTGACGCTGGAATTCAGTCGAAAATGATTTTGCCCTGGACGAGAAACAACAGAAATATTTCTAGAAGCTTCTCATTCTGCAGCTTCAGACCGCTACCAGGACCAGGACCAGGACCAGGACCAGGTTGAGAGTTTGATGTTTTGTCGGCTGTCTTTCTGTTGGAATCAGAATCGATTAAATACACAGCTTCACTTGATTTTGTTGGATGATGGTTTGCTTTTCTGGAGAAAACTGGAGGAAAATCCAAACTTGTTACAAACAGCAGCTAGAAACTTAAACCTGCCAAGTTCCTAATTTCTACCAATAAAAGTCTAAATCAGGGTGTTACCCTGCAGTAATCTGAGGACGGTAATTATTCTTGATCGTGTACTGACAGATCTTTGGAAATAACACGTAAAAATAATGAACTACACTTCAGTGAAGTGCATAATTGAACTCATCCATCAGAGCTGCTTCTGCTCTTTAAAGTTCAGTGTGATCACTGGTGAGTCAAAGAACAGTGAGAAAGAACGTTGGACTCATCATCATCACGGATCATTTTACTGACATCAACACTGAATCTCTGTCAACGGAATCAACAGGACTCACTTTGACTAAATGTGAGGAGAAACCAGCCTGAGCCATCTGCAGACCAAACCCTCGACCCTGACTGCTGGTTCCTGCAACACACAAACACAGACAGCGTCACTGCGTTGCTCTCACTTTTAATGGATGCCAGTTAAAACTGGTCCAGCGGTGCCACCGCTGCTGATCTGAAAGTACAATATTTGCCTTCA
The DNA here is from genome assembly GCF_039877785.1 of Chaetodon trifascialis. NCBI lineage: Eukaryota > Metazoa > Chordata > Actinopteri > Chaetodontiformes > Chaetodontidae > Chaetodon > Chaetodon trifascialis. The sequence goes on along the minus strand of NC_092065.1, from coordinate 29,315,799 downwards.
AAATGCAGTGAAAGTAGAAATATAAAGCAGCAGAAAGTACTGGAGTAAATGTACTTACAACCCTGATTCCAACAGAGTCTGGTCTGAACTTATGTGGAATCAGAGTTGATGTTGTTGCAGGTCCATCTGACCCATTTAAAGTGAAAGCAGACGTGAGCAGACTGAACTAAGTGAGCTTAAAACGGAGGAAAGAAGGAAAGTGGAGCATCAACGACTGACGAACTTACAGAGTGAGAGAGTTTTCTCAGGGGTTCAGGACCAAACCACAAAATAACTTCTCTTAAATTCAACTCTTGGTAAGAGAACAGACTCATTCTGACAGCTAATTTCAAACCTGCATGCTTCATCTTTGGCCACTTGGGGGCAGCACCACGAGCCAGAAACACAGATGATACATTATCACCTGATGAAGCTGATGTTTCATATATGCTGACATTTGAACAGTCGCCCATTTCAGAGCAACATGAAGCTCCCATTGGATGATGTTTGTGTCACCTGGTTGGTTCTCTGTAGATAAAGAGTTTGGTCTGTACCAGCTCTATATGGAAAGTGTCCTGAGACAACTTCTGTTGTGATTTGGCGCTATACAAATAAAATTGAAATTGAAAATTGAAATTGAAACCTGATGAATGTCCGTCCAGTGTTCTCTCTCTTTTAACTTTGTTTTTGGTCTCTACCAACTCCTGAAATACCTGGCTCCAGATGTGTTTCACCACTATAAGTTCACCAGCTCCTCTCTAACTGCACTGCTGCTGCTGCTGCTGGAAAACAGGATCAATGAGAGTCGAGACATAAAGTTTGGTTTGTAAAACAATGAGCTGAAAGACGCCTGCAGGCTCTGCAGGACCACGGACTTGGCAAACAAATCCAGATTCATTTGATCACACAGTGGAGAGAAAACTGGTACATTTTAAGCCATAAAACCTACTAAATAAAAATATCAAAATCACTAAATTCATCCTCAGACATCAACAGAGGTGACCTTCTGACCTTCCAGAGAGAAAATCCTCTCTCCCAGCGCGTCCACGATGTCCTTCAGTGCTGACTCGTCGGTCACGTTGAAGAAATGCTTCTCATCCGGGTCGCTAGCAATGAACTTGATTTCCTTCAGAAAGGCTTCAGGGTTGATTCCTCGACGGTTATAATAACCCAGAACCTGAGGGAGATGCAGAAGTTGAAGCAGGAAGTCCAAACTCTCAGGAACAAAAATCTGAATCAGGACCAGACAG
>NC_092065.1:29304570-29309570 GCF_039877785.1 Chaetodon trifascialis | reverse complement strand
AAACAACCAGATCCCCTTTAAACACACACACACACACACACACACACACACACACACACACACACACACACACACACACACACACTGATGGGCTTCCCAGAGGGGGGCTGGGGAATAACAAACCACAACACATAGTTTCCAGATCCGCCGCTCCGCCTCGGGACGCAGCCGAGGACAAACCAAATACTTTCCACTTATTTACCTGCGACTTCAAAGACGGACGGAGTTTGTAATCCTGGAGGACTGCGAGGAATTATCACGGCTGAACGTTTCCAGATTAAAGAACGAGACTGAGAGACGGCAGGTTCCTCCATCCCACCTGAGGCCGCAGACGGAAGGACCACGCAGCCGTGTGACTGAAGGTTAGTCACGTGACTTCATGTGGTCGCCTCAGTCCAGCTGCCGTCAGAGCCCCAGATTACAGTACAGATTATGATGCACTGCAGATTACACTGCAGATTATTGATCACTGATCGGTTCAAAACCAAAACTAGAAGGTTTTGGTTTTGTGGGTCCTCACCTGAACTGGCCCACGTTAGACCAGAAGAGACGTGAAGCACAGAAGAGAGATGAAATGAGAAGAACTGAGAGTAAAGGAACCCAATGATGAGGAGAGATTAAGATTAGATGAGATGAGTTCAAAATGAAACGAGATTTGTGTTCATCTCAGAAAACATCTGTCCTCCATCTGTCTCCGTCCAGATCAGATCAGATCTCACTTGAATCTCAGATTAGATCAGGGGCTGTTACTCTGACTATAAAAACGTGGTGTACAGAGATGGGAGAAGAGTTGGGATTAGATTAAGTGAGATTATCTGAGATGACGACACATATTTCATCTGATCTCATCGTCTGATCCTGTGATCTCACCTGTCGTCTTTGGAGGTTTTAGATGTGTTTGCTGGTATTTGAGGATCCAGCAGCGGGTTGGAAACAAAGATGAAGAATGAGAGACGAGAGACGAGAGACGAGACAAAGTCTCAGCAGACTGATGGACAGCCAAGGACAAACCGTCCAGGAACCTGTGAGCTCATGGGAAGTCGACGGTAGCGCAGCGTGGCCCTGGGTCAGATCGACATTACGAAACGCCGATTTACGGCAGGAAGCACCGAAACACGCCGGCGGCTCTGCAGGTCTGTGCACTCGCCAGATGCACCGCTGGAAAATGTGTCGTCTCAACATGATTCTGACGTCTCAACATGATTCTGAGACAGAAACCAGCGAGCAGCTTTCATGGAAGGTTTTAACTTTCCCAGAACACCAAGCTCTGCTTCCACGGCCGCAGCCGCCAATAAATCCTGAACCCAGCAGACATTTTCATCTGAACCGTCTTCACCTGCAGGGACGAGGGACAGAGGCCGAGTGAGGGGCCGTGGGATGGAGGCCGAGTGAAGGGACATGGGACGGAGGCCGAGTGAGGGGACGAGGGACAGAGGCCGAGTGAGGCGTCCAGAGACGGACAGTTTCCGGGACGTTTATTTATTACATCGAACAGAAACCAGTTTACTGGTTTACATTCCTGCTGAAAAACCATTAAGTACATTAAAAACATGGTTTCGGGACTGGTTTGTATGAATGTGGACAGACCAGTACAGACTGGTTTGTGGATGATAAAGAACTGTGATCTCACCACTGGCGTCCTCCTGCCTCGTGCTGCTGAACTGTGTAACCGAACTGGTTTTCTTTGGATCCAGAGAAGATCTTGAAGTTCTTCGTGTCGAAGTTGAAGCAGAGATGAAGATCTGAAACACAGAAGACACTCAGCTGAGACAACATGCTAAAAGCAGTAGAACCAGTCCAGAGCACCAGCTTCATCTCTGGATCTTCTTCGTGGAAAGTGTCACACTCACGTCAAGCCCTCTGCTCAGTGGTTCGTGTCCCCTTCAGGGGCTCTCTGAAATGTAGGAAAGTCTGTGATTGAAGGAAAATGTTTCATAAATCAGTGAAAATCAGCCGGAATCAAAGTTTCCTCTCCGAGTTTCGCCTCCAGCCTGGAATCACAGTCAACTTTCCCACAGAGCAGAAAGACTGAGGAGACTCAATCACAGACAGGTGTTCTGATACCTTCTCCTTCCCACAGGTTAGCCAAGGGACAAAATACTGTGAACACCTTCCAGAGAAATGGAACCAGACCGACCGTCACACACAGCGAACGTCATCATGTGAGACTGAGGACAAAGAGCAGCAGAGACGGACAGAACAGTCCTGTCCTGTCTCTTCTGTGCACACACACACAAGCACACACACACACGCGCGCGCACACACACACACACGCGCACACACACGGACGTGACAGACAGTCATCTGAAGGTGTTTCCTGGTTGAGTCTCAGCGAAGCTCCTCAATCTTCATCTGTGACATCGAACTGCTGAAAGGCGAAGTCGACACGTGGAAGTGTTATTTCTCAATATGAGGAACTCTCCCCTCAGCAGACGCCCCCCCCCCCCCCCCCCCCCCCGGTTTCAATGAAAGTCTTGATGGGAAGGTCAGCGGACAGACTGGAAGGCCTGTGAACGCTGCCAAAAAACAAGATGATGAAGAAACGACTCGACTGCGACGGGAAGCGAACAAACAGATGAATTCATGCTTTCAGCTGATGTCCAGGACAGTGAATGCATCATCCAAAAGACCCAGGTTCAAAGATTCAGGAAATTCGAGGAAGGAGCGTCACTCTTCCTCTGTCAGAACATCTCAATGACTTTAACTGTGTCACAGAGAAAAAATCACATTTCAGGAGAAGAAGTCGTTTAACCTTCATCTATTCCAGCTCTTCTTCTCAGCTCAGGCAGCTCTCCAGAAGCCGTCTGCCTCTGAAATAAGAGCAGCTGTGCAGAGACAGACGTGTATATATCACAGAAATCTCCATGTTTCATAAAAAAGACACAGAAAAGTTAGAACAAACAGTCACAAGCAGCTTTTAAATCGGATTTACAGGCCAGAGATCCACAGAAAACGCCTGGAAAGACCTCTGACACACTGAGCACTTCAAAAACTCGCAGTCTCTGCGGTGCATTCAGGGTCTCTGCTGTGCATTCAGGGTCTCTGTGGTGCATTCAGGGTCTCTGTGGTGCATTCAGGGTCTCTGCGGTGCATTCAGGGTCTTTGTGGTGCATTCAGAGTTTCTGCGGTGCATTCAGGGTCTCTGCTGTGCATTCAGGGTCTCTGCGGTGCATTCAGGGTCTCTGTGGTGCATTCAGGGTCTCTGCGGTGCATTCAGGGTCTTTGTGGTGCATTCAGGGTCTCTGCTGTGCATTCAGGGTCTCTGCGGTGCATTCAGGGTCTCTGTGGTGCATTCAGAGTCTCTGCGGTGCATTCAGGGTCTTTGTGGTGCATTCAGAGTTTCTGCGGTGCATTCAGGGTCTCTGTGGTGAATTCAGGGTCTCTGTGGTGCATTCAGGGTCTCTGTCTTGAAGTCATTTTATTTTCGTGATCTTGTTTCATCTTGTTTCATCTCATCTAACCTTGTCTCGTCCTCCGTCCGTCTCATTATCAGGTTTTAAGAAAAAGCGCAGAGAGCTTTCCCTGTGAAGGAAACGTTACAGCCTTCATCATCATCGTCACTCTAACAGCTCCTGCTTTAGTGTCCTTGAGCCAGGCGTTTATTTCCTGCCCGCCTGTGAGCCTCAGACTCCGCCGTGACCCTGTGACCTTTGTGGTCTCTCTGTCCGCTGAGGTTCAGCTCCTCAGCGAAGGCGGCGGCCATGAATCAGAAGACGCTAGGAGGACGGACGGTGGGTGAATTGTCTCTTTCTGAGGTGAGAGGAATCTGCTCCTGTCTGAGTCGAGCCAGAGGCCGGTTCGATTTATCGGGCTGTTGGCGAAAGACGCGCGGAGACTTGGCCGAGCAGAGACTCCAGATCCAGATCCAGGTCTGACGGGCTCCCGTCACTGTCGGCGGATGATTTGACTGATTGGGATCATCCTTCCTGGCGCTCAGACACATTTTTCTCATTTTTACGCAGCCGAGGAGACTGTGTGACTTTGTGTGTGTGTATGTGTGTGTTCATTTTTCCAGATGTGTGTGAGCTGCTGCCATAATTGAAAGCAGATTAACGTCCTGCTGCAGCTTCTGCAGCAACCAGAGAAGATTCGAGTTCGAGGGGAAACAAAGTCTGTGCTGTTTTCGAATCAGACGCAGCAGCGAGAAAAGAGTGTAATCAGGTCAAAGATGGGAGCGATTTCCAGCGCAGCGCAGGCAGCTCGCAGCCAAACGCCGTCTGTGTCGCTTCCTGCAGCAGGCGGACAGACGCCCCATTGGCTGAGCGTCACTGCAGCATTGACCATGGCCAGCAGAGGTCAGAGGTCACAACCCGACAGTCATGTAACATTTCCTGACCTGTCAGACTGATGCTGCAGCCGGCTGTGACTGCTGTCATCTGGTCGACCGCACTACATGCCAGACTCCCTTTAAAAAACCACACGTTTGAAATGCTCTCGTTAACGAGCAGGTTACAAGGCGCAGGCGCCTTGTTCCTCAGCTACAAATGACTGATCGAGCAGGTGGAATCACAGACCCTCCACTCACAGGTCATCGCTGCTTTGGCCACGTTCAGGTCTGACATCTGATCAAAAAAGCTATTTGGTGTGTTGACTTTCAAAGAGTCACATGCTGCAGTGTGAGCTCCCCTCCAATGAGCAGGCACACATTAAATTCAGATTTTTTTGAATGGAGCCTGGTGTGACAGCCTCTCCTTACGTAAGAGGACACGTATCAGGGATTGGCAGGCCGCTCTGTTTTCAGACGCTGGCTGAGGAATGAATCATTTTGTTTTCTTTGGTTATATAAAAGTTTTCATGCATCACACAGATTGATCAGGCTGTCCCTGAAGCAGAGCTGCTGCTTCGTTACAGACAAAATAAAAGCATCGGGCTCGTCTGTGGTTCCTCTGAAGTGCAGCTGTGATGCCGAGCTGCCAGCAGGACATGTCTCCTCCGTGGACAGTCCCACGGGTGCAGTTTGACATCTGTTCCCACAGGTAATTAACACACCTGTCTGGGAC
>NC_092065.1:29264570-29299570 GCF_039877785.1 Chaetodon trifascialis | reverse complement strand
TTTGTCTCTGTCTCTGTCTCTGTGTCTGTGTGTCTCTGTCTTTGTCTCTGTCTCAGTGTCTGTGTGTCTCTGTCTCTGTGTGTCTCTGTCTCTGTCTCTGTCTATGTGTCTCTGTGTCTGTGTCTCTCAGTGTCTGTGTGTCTCTGTCTCTGTCTCTGTCTCAGTGTCTGTGTGTCTCTGTCTCAGTGTCTGTGTGTCTCTGTCTCTGTCTCTGTGTCTGTGTGTCTCTGTCTCTGTCTCAGTGTCTGTGTGTCTCTGTCTTAGTCTCTGTGTCTGTGTCTCTCAGTGTCTGTGTGTCTCTGTCTCTGTGTGTCTCTCTGTGTGTGTGGAGCTGCTCTGCTTCACGCTCAGACTATCTAACTGGTCCCAGATGTCCTGGTGTCCCTGCCTGAGGACACGTCCACCCGAGTGTCAGGACAGAGAGACGGTGTTAAAGGGCTTTTCCTCCACACGTACTTTTACTGTGTGTACTGCGCTCCACTGCTGTAGTTCTGCTGTAGTACCGCTGTAATACAGCTGTAGTACTGCTGTAGTACCTGCCTGTCTCAGATTAGACGTTTGGATCTAGTCTGGTTCCTTTGTTTATTTACGTTTTATAAAGATTTCATGAAGTACTGATACCATGGTCTAAAAGTACTCCATTACAAGTACAAATATGTACTTAAAGTATCAAAATCGAAAGTTCTTGTTCTGTGAAATATTATTTATTTAACATTATCAGATAATTAATTCTGACCAATCAACACACGCGCTGAGGTCAGCTGAGGTGTTCTTAATGACCTCATACAGGGAGGCCCACTGGTTCCCAACGTGGGGGTCGGGCCCCTGAAAGGGTCAGCGGATCAGTCTGAGGGGTCGTGACGGGAAAAAGAAGGAACATCAAAGATCTGTGATCGTGTGAATGTGTTCTCTAATATTACATCATTAAATATTAGCTCATAAAGTTCAATATTTCACTCCGAACGTGCAGTACAAGAAGTACACAAAGGAAATACTAAAGTACTTCAGACTACTACTGAAGTACAGTAATCATGATAATCAATAAACTTGACATTTGTCCCTCATTTTCTAGCAGGAGTATAAACGTTTTGTCTTTGCAGGACAGACTGTGACTGAAGGACTCAGATCACTGAAGTCTCTGTCCGTCTCATCCAGTTTCAGCTGTAATGTCCACTGAGCAGAGACATGGATTTACTGCCACCTACTGGTAGAAGAGAGCTTATGTCTAGAGCGTGTGTAAAATGTCTCTTGGACATATTTGTCAAAGAGTTTGAGTCTCAGAGTGTGAGACACTAGGATCAGATTGATGATGGACGGCAGCAGGATGCATAAAAAGAGCTTTTATTAAGAGTGATCAGAAATCACACAGAAACATGTCCACGAGACAAACAGTCAACGCTTCAGGACCACACAGGACAGCATGCTTCATCAGAGACTGCTGGACGGAGTCTGTGTGGACAGAACAAACAGCTGCAGGGACATTGGACAGAGTCCTTCATGAATAATGATGTGTTTTTACAGCAGCTACGTCCCTGAAGACGTCTGCTGGACAGGAAACGGTCCTTCATCCTCAGTCAGACACATTTAAGATCATGTCTCAGACGACGGTCATTGTCCTGACGGAGCTTCAACGTCTCGTGATGCGTTCAGGGTCCTCTGTCAGCACCGCTGCTTCTGCTGCTCGTCGACCAACGGCCGTCCTCCATAGCAGCAAACTTCACCTTCCTGAGAGACCTCTGCAGAGGACAGACACACAACAGACACAAAGCAGACATGCAACAGACACACAACAATTACACATCAGACACACATCAAACACAGATTTGAGGATTTTTGAAGAATGTTTTCAAGAACACAAACATCAGCTAAAGATTATTTAATTTGTTTGTTTTGTGAGTTTTTTCAGACTCGTTCAGACTCAAACTCGTCACCTGTCTCTCTGTGAGTCCTTGGGGGTATCGGGAAATGTCTTCCCGCCGACGCTTCGCCTTCTCCCAGTCGTCCAACCACAGCTGGCGGCGGTACTCCGACTGGCGGGACGTGATTCGCTGGTAGATGGCCTGATTCTGACGGCTGACCAGTAGAAGCTCCGCCCTCCTCTTGTCAGCATTCAGACTGAGGAGGAAACACAGGTCGATGCAGATCGATGCGGATCGATGTCAGCACACCGACTGCACTGAGACATCTAAGCAAAGCAACACTTTCTTCACTCATCGATCTGTCACTGCTTGATTTACAGAGTTTACAGGCCAGCATGAGCGTAAGAGTGAGCATGAGAGTGAGCGTGAGAGTGAGAGTGAGCATGAGAGTGAGCGTGAGAGTGAGAGTGAGAGTGAGAGTGAGCATGAGCATGAGCATGAGCATGAGCATGAGCATGAGAGTGAGAGTGAGCATGAGAGTGAGCGTGAGAGTGAGCGTGAGAGTGAGAGTGAGAGTGAGCATGAGAGTGAGCGTGAGAGTGAGAGTGAGAGTGAGCATGAGAGTGAGCATGAGCATGAGAGTGAGAGTGAGCATGAGAGTGAGAGTGAACATGAGAGTGAGCATGAGCATGAGCGTGAGCGTGAGTATGAGCGTGAGAGTGAGCGTGAGAGTGAGTGTGAGTGTGAGCATGAGCATGAGCGTGAGAGTGAGCATGAGCATGAGCATGAGCGTGAGCGTGAGAGTGAGTATGAGCGTGAGAGTGAGCGTGAGCGTGAGCGTGAGCGTGAGAGTGAGTGTGAGAGTGAGCGTGAGAGTGAGAGTGAGAGTGAGCATGAGCGTGAGCATGAGAGTGAGAGTGAGCATGAGCGTGAGCATGAGAGTGAGAGTGAGAGTGAGCATGAGAGTGAGCGTGAGAGTGAGAGTGAGCATGAGCATGAGCATGAGAGTGAGAGTGAGAGTGAACATGAGAGTGAGCATGAGCATGAGCGTGAGCGTGAGCGTGAGCGTGAGTATGAGCGTGAGAGTGAGCGTGAGAGTGAGTGTGAGTGTGAGCATGAGCATGAGCGTGAGCGTGAGCGTGAGCGTGAGCGTGAGCGTGAGTATGAGCGTGAGAGTGAGTGTGAGTGTGAGCGTGAGCGTGAGCGTGAACGTGAGCGTGAGCGTGAACATGAGCGTGAACATGAGCGTGAGCATGAGCATGAGCATGAGCGTGAGCGTGAGCATGAGAGTGAGAGTGAGCATGAGAGTGAGCGTGAGAGTGAGAGTGAGAGTGAGCATGAGAGTGAGCATGAGCATGAGAGTGAGAGTGAGCATGAGAGTGAGCGTGAGAGTGAGCGTGAGAGTGAGAGTGAACATGAGAGTGAGCATGAGCATGAGCGTGAGCGTGAGTATGAGCGTGAGAGTGAGCGTGAGCGTGAGAGTGAGTGTGAGTGTGAGAGTGAACATGAGAGTGAGCATGAGCATGAGCGTGAGCGTGAGTATGAGCGTGAGAGTGAGCGTGAGCGTGAGAGTGAGTGTGAGTGTGAGTGTGAGCATGAGCATGAGCGTGAGAGTGAGCATGAGCATGAGCATGAGCGTGAGCGTGAGAGTGAGTATGAGCGTGAGAGTGAGCGTGAGCGTGAGCGTGAGCGTGAGCGTGAGTGTGAGAGTGAGCGTGAGAGTGAGAGTGAGAGTGAGCATGAGCATGAGAGTGAGAGTGAGAGTGAGCATGAGCGTGAGCATGAGAGTGAGCGTGAGAGTGAGAGTGAGCATGAGCATGAGAGTGAGAGTGAGAGTGAACATGAGAGTGAGCATGAGCATGAGCATGAGCATGAGCGTGAGCGTGAGCGTGAGTATGAGCGTGAGAGTGAGCGTGAGCGTGAGAGTGAGTGTGAGTGTGAGCATGAGCATGAGCGTGAGCGTGAGCGTGAGCGTGAGTATGAGCGTGAGAGTGAGTGTGAGTGTGAGTGTGAGCGTGAGCGTGAGCGTGAACGTGAGCGTGAGCGTGAACATGAGCGTGAACATGAGCGTGAGCATGAGCATGAGCGTGAGCGTGAGCATGAGCGTGAGCATGACGGTCACCAGCGCCACACGTCCACATCAGTAATTCAACACCGTCACTGAGCCGACTGCTCACATGAAATATTTAAAGTCCAACAAAGACGGCGGCATCATCACAGGAAAGACCTGAACACCAAGGACCATGAAGAGTCCATCAAGGTCACCATGACAACAACCAAACAGTGCTGGACATCAGAAGACATATAAGGGGAGGACATTCCGTCCAATCATAGAAAACAGCAAATGACAGGACAGAGTAGGACGTGATGGAGTGTGTCCCTTGTCAGTAGGCTCTTACCTCCTCAGGTGGGACTGGTTCCAGTGGTCCACCAGGCCTTTAGAGCAGACGATGTCCCCCAGTTTGGAGGCCAGGAGACGGTTGTCTCTGTCAATGATGGACAGCCGCTCATCCTGCAGCTGAAGCATTAAAACAGAGACTTTGAGGCATTTTTTAGACGTCCTGAAGATCAGACTGATCCGTGAGCGTCCACGTTTAACACTCACTGATTGGTTTAATGAAGACATGCTGACCTGCAGTTTTTTGAGTTTGAGCTGGATGTGAGCTGGTGTCCTCATGCCCTTGTTGTCCACTACTGGCAGGGCGGAGCTCACCTGGACAGGTAAACACAGGTGAGTGACACCTGGTGCAAGCAGACATTAGACTTACATGTCAGGTGGGTTCATGTTAGAAAACGGTTTAACATGCTTTTATGTCTCTAACATCAACGTTAGCTCCACCTGAAGGCTGACGTCACCTGAGCCTCAGGTTGGGTTGGTTGGTTTTTGTTATTTATTCACACACAACAACAACGAGAATGAATACTTCAATGTATTTTACCTGAGAAAAGGTTTACCTGAGCTCAGCTGAACATGAGAATGATCTCAGATCATCATTACAGCTTCAACCAACAGAGTAACTGAAGTACTTACTGAAGACTACAAAGTACTTTCTACTGCTTTATGTACTGCAGCTCGTTCTAATGTAGACACACGCAGTGAACTCAGTGTTAGTTTGACAAGTTTAACCCTTCAAATGGTCAGTGCTCTCCTTCTCTTCATCACTGTAACCGACCCATTTCCCACTACACTAACCAGCAGCCTCCCAGTCCCTTATGGTCCAGTCCCTCATGGTCCAGTCCCTCATGGTCCAGTCCTTCATCGTCCAGTCCCTCATCGTCCAGTCCTTCATGGTCCAGTCCCTTATGGTCCAGTCCTTCATCGTCCAGTCCCTCATCGTCCAGCCCGCCGTCCTAAACCCACCAGTCTGTCACTACACCTTCATGTGAACGGCAGAGCTAATCCTCCTCCAACCACAGCACCATCACCAGCTGTTCAGCTCCGACCCTCCAGACCAGCCGCAGTCCGACCAGTCTTCATGTCCAGCCGCTGAGCAGTCCTTTGTCCTTGTCCTCCTACCTTTCTGCGGTGGTCCTCGTAGTTGGTCTGGTCCCATCGCTGCTGCAGGTAGCGGTTGGTGACGGGCTTCAACGGCTGGTATGACCTGTGCATGCTGCACCTCTGATGGTAACCTCACATTCACTCAGTCACAAGCTCCCAGTCTCACCCAGCAGGAGGTGTGTGTGTGTGTGTGTGTGTGTGTGTGTGTGTGTGTGTGTGTGTGTGTGTGTGTGTGTTTGCAGGTCTGGGGGGCTGTCGCCATGGAGATGTACCCCTCTTAATGTCATTGCAGCAGACCAAGTTTCCATTAATTATTACTGAGCTGAGGCATGAACACACACACACACACACACACACACACACACACACACACACACACACACATACCTGACTTTAGTTCATGTATGTGTGGTTATAGGTTACAGCACTAAACATCACAGAATTTTAAAAACTTAATTTAAATATTCAAATGAAAGGCCCTCAAAGGTTTTGCGGAGGTGGACACTGATTGGCTGACAGCAGCTCCTCCCACTGAATGGAGGTAAACTCATTTTAAATAAAGTGAGACGCGTCACTTACACCCTGTCATGTCTTTACGTCTTCCTCTGACAGTCACAGTTAACATTTCTCTGAAGTGACCCTCTGAGGGTCATCATGTCCCTCATCATGTCTCATTGTGTTTGTCTTTTTGTCCACGGCTGTCCTGTCTTTTCTCTCTGACTCGTTCATATTTAATTGTCACGGACGGACACGACCGGTGATGAACCTCCTCTGTGTTCACTGTGTGTTTTGTGCTGTGCATGTAGACCTCATGAGACATAATCACATCCTTTTCAGCACGTCTCTGTCTGTCCTGCAATTCCATGCTGAGCTGTAGAGGGCGCCGTGCAGCTGATGTGAGATTTGAACCATCAACCTGACAGTCAGCTCTTCCTGCCGTCCGTGTCAGTGTCAGCAGGCGTGAAGTCGACCCGACTGACGGGAAACTGACCCGTGAGACTCCACAGGGACCAAATACAGATGAAATTCATGCGCTGCTCTTTATGAGCCCTAAAATGCATGAATATATCCACATGTTGTGTTCTTGTATCTACATATTATTGATGTGTGTGTGTGCGTGCGTGTGTGTGTGTGTGTGTGTGTGTGTGTGTGTGTGTGTGTGTGTGTGTGTGTGTGTGTTCTCTCCTCTGGCTGTGATGAGACGTTGCGGGGAATCCATTAATGTTGAAGTCTGGTTATTACGCTCTACAGTGGAGAGGGACGGGATGGGCGAGAGACAGTGAGGGGGAGTGGAGGAGAGAGAGGGGACAGATCAGTGATTTATGACCGGAGTGGACAGTGAAGTACTGTTACTTCATTCTGTGTCTGTGACGTCCTTGTTTGAGTCTGAGGACGTCCAGCAGAGCAGTCGTGGATGTGAGAGTAATCAGAGTCATCGATCGAGTGTTTTTGACATGTCTCTGATCTGATCAGTGTCCACTCTGTCCACCAGTCTCCAGCCTGTGACGTCATTCTGACAGGCTCACTCATTTCCATGCAGACAGTCCTGATTGATTCACTCTCTAATTCCAGGTGGCAGGTGACTGCCTTGTGAGCCGCCTCCTCCTGCACACTAACACACTAACACACACAAGTGTGTGTGACAGGTGATCTGCTACAATAAGAAAAAAATCATAAACCTTTTTTTTTTCCCATAAACCTTCATTCCAGCAGAGACGTCTGAAAAACTGTTGACAGACATCAAAGTCCAAACAAGCTCAGTGACTCCTCTGTGAGTCCTTAAGTCATGACGATGGACTGATTGACTTCATCTTATTGATTGATTGATTGATTGATTGATTGATTGATTGATTGATTGATTGATTGATTGATTGATTGATTGATTTATCGATCAATGCGGCGAATGCATCTCTGAAGAGACAAACAGAGTTGATGGTGAGGCGTCTGAAGAGAGGAAGAGTCGTGTCTCTGACTCCTCCAGGTGTCAGCCCAGCACCTCTGAGTCCTGAGCTGAACGATGTGAGCTCTGAGGACGATGAAGGTCACGTCAGCCAGACCTTCAGCAGCGCCTCAGCCAAGGAGGACACCGTCTATGAGGCGTCCTCCTCAGGAGACAACAGCAGAGGTCAGCGGACAGCGGGACTTTTGACAGCACTTTCATGCTGATAATTAAAAAGAAGCTAAATGAGAGGTTTGAAGGCAGAAATGTGTTTTTAGCTGATTTCTAGGAAAAGTCTTATAGGCCGTGCTAGAAATTGGGTGACATGGGAAATACTTGCAGTTGATGAACTACTGCAGCGAGAAAGCTAACGGCTAACACGATGCACTTTGCTGCTTGTCTATGCGTCTGGCCAGAAACCCTGTGGAGCAGCTCCAGCTCAGGCTCGGCCCTCCAGCGGCCTGAGGCCTCCTCCAGACGGACGGAGGTCAGGGAGGATCCTCGTCCCTCAGCGGGGGGGGGGGGGGGCGGGGGGGGGGCGGGGGGGGGGCAGCAGAGCGTTGAAGAGTTATAACAGCATGAAGTGAACGAATGAGATCAGATAGAAAAGAACAACATTTTACTGCACTCACCACTGAAGTACATTTTCCTCATTATGCTGACGTACTTTTACTGAAGTAACATTTTCAGTGCAGTAACAGAGTATTTTCACAGTGTGGTGCTTTTCTGACCCTTAGAGCAGGATGTGAACACTGCCACTTCTGCTGGTGACAGGACTCCTGTCGTGACTTCCGTCCACTCAATCCAGGTCCAGTCAGTGAGCAGACTCCAGGGGAGCCAGTCCAGGTCCAGTGACTCCATTGATCCAGTGATCCGGGGTTTGGCTGCATTGTACCTAACAGCCATTTAGCCCCACTGTGCTGTTTGTCTGTCTGTTGCTGTCTGTGTGTCTGTTAACGGGGAGAACGCTGATGTGGAAACGGGGAGCATCACATCCAGTCATGGAATACCCGGGATTAGTTCTGTGTACGTCTAGGCCCGACAACTGAGCCCGAAATGTCGATGTTTCCCGCTGTTTTCCAGTTTTCTCCGGGATGTGACCGTGTGATGGCTGCGGTCCAGTGAACTGGGAGCACGTTGACTGGTCTGCCTGTTCAATCCACCAGTTTGGGAGCTTGTCGTAATTGTTTTGTTGGGATTACCGGAACCTATGGAGTGTACATGAACATTGGCCGGATAGTGATTTCAAACGGGGTAAGTGCACTCGTTGAACTCGGCTTCCTTGGTCGGATTTGGATCCACTTTTTTAAACGCGGGATAGCCTGCTAGCTATCCTGGGGGTTAGCTCAGCAGGCTAGCTCCTGCCTTTGTCTGGAGAGACCGGGGAGCTAAGAGGCATGCGTCCATCATCGGACACGTCCCCGTCTGACCCGCTTGTGTCCGTTTACCTGAAAATTTCGATCCACAGACTGCACGCTCACTCACACATACCAGTGCGTTTCACTGTTTGTGTAACGACTAGTCTCACCTGTTAATGACGTTAGCTACGTAACGTTAGCTAGCTTACGTTACGATGTCCGTTTGGTTTGTTTAACCGTCAGCTTAAACGAGCAGTTAGATGTTTAGCTTGTTGTAGAGATTGTAGCGTTTTAGATACTCCCGAACAGCAATGAAACGTATTCCAGATCCTCTCATTTTGTAATATTATTGTGACTCTGCTTGCAATTGACATAAATGCTGGATACAAGGGAAAACAACATGGGGGCAAATGTAAATGGCTGTCCGATAATGGATCTCTGTGTGACAGGGAGGCTGAATGCGCCGCATCGGTAATTGTCCATCACACGACAAATAGGACGTTGGGTCAACAGTTACATAAAGGATCTGTGCAGAGATGTACATTTGGGCTTGGATCTGGTTCGACGTCTAATCTCGCCCTGAAATGCTGGTGGGGTTGCTCTAACATGGTTGGTTTGATGCAAAGTTACGCGGTGAATAGTGAAATCTGACCGACAGAGCTAAACAGCAGTGCGTCCGATAATGGATCTTGTTAGCCTTGTAGCGGGCCACGGTGGGCCTCGGACTGGGTGCATAAGTTGTGACAAGTACCTTCGTATTATTCGATGTTGGACTGTTAAGTAAATGTTTTTGTTTGTGTTTGACTCCAATATTATTCCGTTAAATCGTCCGTGAGACGTTATTAGTGTGCACGTTAGCTTTGGTTAAAGGGCAGAGAGCTCCAGGGCGGACGAATCAGCTCCACTAGCTAGCTAGCGTCCGATAAATTCAGCTAACGGTAGCTAGCATTGCTAGCCCCGCGGACCTGGAGCTTGCAACAATTTAATGTTTCTTTGCGTTTGCAGTAAGCTAGCCTCACTCCCTCATTTAATTGGCATTTTAAGCATTGCTTTTGTTTATTGTTCCCACGACGTTAACGGGCAGCGGTCCACAGATGAGTAACGTGGCTAACGTAATGCAGGCTAACGGTATGAGATAAATATGTGCTGATCAGCGCTGCCAGCTTCACTTCATCTGGAGCTGTTGCACTGATGCAGAAGTCAGTTTAGTTGCTGTCAGATAAATATGTCGTGAAAAATGTCACCTATAGACACAAGAAGCAGGTGGTTGAAGGCCTGTAACGTTAGATATCAGGCTAAACTATGAGGAAGGAAAATACTCGTCTGTTGTAGTTTAGTTTGAACACCTGGAAGCGCGTCATCAAGGTGTGTGACAGTCTTTTAGCATAGAATATGCTCATTTTATCCACCTGTAGTGCTGTTCTTGTTTTAATTCCACTATCAGGACACTCATTAACTCTGAAGCAGCACCAGGGGTCATGAAACGTATCTGTTCATGAACAAAGGGACACAACAGGCAGTCCATGTCTGTCTGTCAGCTCAACCTGTGGACATACAGGACATCAGTCCATGTCTGTCTGTCAGCTCAACCTGTGGACATACAGGACATCAGTCCATGTCTGTCTGTCAGCTCAACCTGTGGACATACAGGACATCAGTCCATGTCTGTCTGTCAGCTCAACCTGTGGACATACAGGACATCAGTCCATGTCTGTCTGTCAGCTCAACCTGTGGACATACAGGACATCAGTCCATGTCTGTCTGTCAGCTCAAGCTGTGGACATACAGGACATCAGTCCATGTTTGTCTGTCAGCTCAAGCTGTGGACATACAGGACATCAGTCCATGTCTGTCTGTCAGCTCAATCAGTGGACATACAGGTTCATATTGTGGGAGGTGGATTCTGTCAGCGTCTCACCGTCGTTTGAGCCGTATGACTCGAGCTGCTTGTCCATCATCATACTTACTGACTGAGCTGTCGCTGCCTTCTCTCAGGTGGTGCACCTGTAGATTTGTGGCCTTGGGGTCGAGGTAGCTGTACCTAAAGATGGACTTGAACTTGGAGGAGAGGTGCAGTAACAGTGCCAGTAGTCCATGTCAGTGCTGTGGGAGAGCGTGATGAAACCGAGGGGGTTGTCTGAGGCGTCTCATGGCACTCTTTCAGACCAATCACAGGCGGTCGTTTGGTGGAGGTTTGGACACTAAAAACCTGACTGTTAGTCAGCAAACAGACCCTGCAGCATCGTCCAAGCCTCCTCAAGAGGCTTCAGATGTGATGAAAGGCTCCTCCTGTGTGCTGATTATGTTATGCCTGTAAAAGTTCATATCTGAAGGCTTGACCCCATTAAGATTCTGCTTCCCATTACTGTTGAGTTTTGGATAAGGTCAGCATGTCCTCGCACAGGTCCTGTCATGCTAACGGTCCCTCAGTGCGTTTCATGCTTTGGCTCAGAAACACTTGGAGTGATACGGCAGCTTTGGGTTTAAAGCATAGCCTGATGTCATGTGACAGACAGAGACAGTTTACTGAGACAAGTGTCACTTTTCTGGAGTCTTCATGGCAGGGTGTCCACAAGCTGACGTCCACAGGCTAACTTTAGATAAGACTGTATTTTCACGGCATTTACTGCTGCACATGAAGACGAGCAACAGACAGTCTACATTGTGATGCTGTCTGTTGCGCTGTCTGTTGCCTGAGTGTCTTGATGTCTTCTTTTCCTGCAGATAAGTCAACTCTGAATTCACTTGACTTCAGGCCCTTCAGCAGCTTGAAGGCTGGTTGTTGGTCACGCTTTGTGTCTTCTCATAATGCAGTGGATTCATATAACTCTGGGTTGACTTCTGCTCGGCCTTTTTTTGAGTATATTTGTCTCTTCAGGTACGCAGTCAGGTACTGTGACGTACTTTCTAATGACGTGTCATGCAGAGTAAAGTCACGAGTGTTGTGGTTCTGTCAGTATTGTAGGCAGTAATCTGTCACTTTTCATGTTCAGAAGAACATGTGAACTTTGTCACTGTTGTAATCTTACTGTGTGAAAAACACACTTCAGTTGACTTCTTGCCACCGTGCATCATCATTGTCTCTCTCACACACACACACACACATACACACACACACACACACACACACACACACACACACACACACACACACACACACACACACACACACACACACACACACACACAGTGAACAAGCTCCTGATTAGCAGAGCAGTATCAGTGTGTGTACATTAATAGCTGTGGACATGCAGAGGTCTGGACTGTGGTTCTCTGCGGTCCAGTCAGACCTTGGTGGTGTTGGCTGATGGTCCGGTCGACGGCAGGACCGCTGAGCTGGTCTGCCCTGGAGGGGGACTCCAACAGGAGGCAGAAATCTGTCTGCTCCTCCTGGGGGGGGCACTCAGACAGGAAGAGAGAGTTACCTGACCTGTCAGCGCTCAGTCCTGGAGGTCCTTCAGCGACGCTGCAGCCTCGAATGACCTGGAGGGTTTCAGTGGAGTTACCTGAGCTGATGGACACCTGCAGACGTCAGCAGCTCGACCTGTCCGCCACAGAAACACAGCAGAGCAGCAGGCTGTCGGCCTTTGGATGAACGAAGAGACAGATAAATATTAGAGTAAGCAGAAGAGCCTGTACCGCTCGTCTTTTCAGCAGTCACAACAAACATGAAGCTAGGATGAAGGTTGGTGCAGCCTCCTCATCAGATAGACAACTGTCCATGGCTCAGACATGTCACTTACTACTGATGTACAGAGGTAACGTCAGGGCGGTGCAGGTCTCCTGACCACTGACTGACCTCTGCATCAGGGAGAGATTAATGGAAAGGTGGAGCGGTGGAGGACTGGTGCAGCTCCACATTCTCACTGAAATCCATTCATTTCTGATCAGCTGACAATGATTGATGACAT
This sequence comes from Chaetodon trifascialis, assembly GCF_039877785.1. Classification (NCBI taxonomy): domain Eukaryota; kingdom Metazoa; phylum Chordata; class Actinopteri; order Chaetodontiformes; family Chaetodontidae; genus Chaetodon; species Chaetodon trifascialis. The sequence goes on along the minus strand of NC_092065.1, from coordinate 29,287,004 downwards.
CATTTCTAGACACAGCACGTCCTTGAGATGATTGGCTGGAGAGATGCTGTTACACAGTGGAAACTAGATTTTCATCTGATGAATGAATTCTTTTATTGATCGTGGATTTATGGTTAATGGAGTCATTTCTCAAGCAAAAATATCAGATATTTACTGGTTCCAGCGTCTCCAAGACCTGCCGTCCTCTGCACAGCTTGTGTTTGTTGCCTTTATTGGTTTGCTTGGTCAGGTTAGGGTTAGCCAATCAGAGGCAGAGTAGGGGCAGGTCTCCGTGGAATAAGGGTGGGATAAAGTGATGGCAGCTGGTCACATTTGGTCATGTGACAGATCGGTTTAAGGCTGAGGGTGGAAGCTGAATGCATGTGGCAGCTTGTTGGACCGATCACTGTCAGGATGGCTTTTCATACCTCGTCCAGACTCTTCATCAGATTTTCCTCGTCAGCATGCAGATCTCAGCGCGTGGAGCGAGTCGCAGCCGTCATGGCGGGCTGTAACAGTGGGTCATGTTGTGTGAGCTGAGAGCAGAGCAGCTGATGGAGCTGCACCAGGTAATCAATAAGATGAAGAAGAGAAGAGAGTCCTGATGGATGCAGGCTGGACATGGCTGCTGGTACCAGCTGTCCACTCTTCATGTCCTGAATCACAGCGGGGACAGACTGTAGACCGTCTGAACGCCGTTTCTTTGACACCTTGTTGAGCGTTTTGTTTGGCTGTTTACAGCAGAGAGTGACAGTCTGTTGAGAAAACAAGATTGAAAGCATGGAGGCTGGTCAACAGGGGCCCCCCAGCCCCCCCTTGGTGTGAGTCCAGGTTTGCGTCGGTCAGTCCTGAGTCAGTGTGAACAGAGCTACTCTCAGCAGCAGCTCGGTGGTTTCATGTTTTATTGTCAGAAACATCAGCTGCTTCCTCATCATCATCGGTTCCTTTTGTCGACTCTTCACGTCCTGAAACGTCTCACTGAACACCTGACGGAGCTTCACCTGAGCAGCAGGTTCAGAGGTCAGAGAGCTTCTGTTCTTCAGAGCAGGAACATGCTCAGTGTTTCCTCTTCAGCTTGAGTTTGGTGTCACGACATGGATTTTCCCAAACCGTTATTAGTGAAGGTATAAAGTCTTAGTTTATTTAAAATGATGTGCGGTACTGTGGCTGTGATAGCATGCAGGTGCAGGGCTGAGCACGTGCTCACAGAACTGGAGTTACATCCGGTGACTTGTCCTCGCTGTGAGGCTGACTACAGTAAGAGGAAGACGTGAAGGTAACAGTACGAGCAAAGCACGCCAGTTTCCAACAGCAGGAGAAACCCTGATATGAAACTGATAAATGTTGACGACTTATTGAATAATTCTGTCGTTCAGCTTCGCTCTCTTGTTAATCTGTCCATAATTTATCCATCACTGACTAACAGCCATTGTTTTTTAAGCCTGCTGGTTGGGCTAGAGTTTTGGGAATATTGATCCCTGTGCCAGCAGGAGGAGGCTGCGTTGAAGATCAGGGCTGGACTCTCAGGTGCAAAGCAACGTTATTTGGCAGTGGGACTGCTCAGCAGCGTTGAATTGAATTTCCAGAGGAATGGCGGCGATGTGCACCGCGGCCGTCAGGTGAAGTGACAGCGCCTGTGCTGCAGAGGAGCTCGGCCTATCAGCCAGCGTGCCGTCTTCCCAGGTTTCAAGGGCGTGACGCTTGTGAAAGTGTGGTGACACGCAGACAGCGTGCTAAGATTTAAACGAGCTGATGTGGACCCTGCAGCTGTTTGTCTGAGCAGGTCAACAGGCGATCCAGAACTGGGAGGACGACAGTCCACAGCCTCATGTCTGCTTTCGTTTCCACGCTGCAGGCCTTTCATATCAGAGCAGCTTCCAGCAGGCTTTGTGCTAAACTAAACTTTACAGTTATCACGTATTCATCTCTGAGCTGAAACAGGATGCGGGTGTTTCCACTGACAGCTGCGTGACAAAGCCTGCAGGTGAAGGTTTTCTCTTTTCTTCAGAAAACTATCCACAAAATGGAGGATGCCCCCTTTTATGTAGAGAGTGAGAGACTTGATTCAGAGGCTGAGGTGTCGTGGTTAAACTTTCACTTCCTTCAGCCTCCAGGTCTCACTGGTGAACGGATGCACGGCGGTGCTGCAGGTGGAAGCAGCCTCTGCTGGGCTGCAGCTGGCTGTGATTGAGCGTCAGCAGGACGGTCAGTGTTCAGCCGCAGACTGCTGCTCGACACACTGCTGCTCGACACACTGCTGCTCGACACGCTGCTGCTCGACACACTGCTGCTCGACACACTGCTGCTCCTCACGCTGCTGCTCGACACGCTGCTGCTCGACACACTGCTGCTCGACACACTGCTGCTCGACAAACTGCTGCTCGACACACTGCTGCTCGACACGCTGCTGCTCGACACGCTGCTGCTCGACACGCTGCTGCTCGACACACTGCTGCTCGACACACTGCTGCTCCTCACGCTGCTGCTCGACACGCTGCTGCTCGACACGCTGCTGCTCGACACGCTGCTGCTCGACACGCTGCTGCTCGACACACTGCTGCTCGACACACTGCTGCTCCTCACGCTGCTGCAGGACTTTGGTGTTAATGCGTCTGGTGCTTTTAGCCTGAAAGCTGCAGCTCTGAGCGTGATTTAAAGCTTCAGTCAGCAGCTGCTTTCTGCTGTCAGTGAGCTGCTGTGAATACAGGAGTGTGTTTTTTAACCAGCATCTGACTGACAGCGATGAATGTCGCCATAAAACAAATGACTGCTACGGGTCCTTCATCAATTTCTGAGCTGTATGTTTCCCTCAGCTGTGCAGTAACACTATTTATTCTCCATATTGGCAGCAGAGCTTTCATGAACTGAAGGGTGGTACAAGTGTACATCCCTGGAAGATCTCTTTCAACACTGAAGGCCACTTTTCTGCAGTTTAGCTGATTGAACGTCTGCATCCAGCATTTTAAAATCCTGTCTGTGAGCAGTGTAAATCACTGTGGAGGCCTCTGGCGTCTTATCAGCCTTCAAACTTACGACTCAGTCTCACTTTACATTTGACAACCCGGCCCACCGGCCAGCCCGGTCCCAGTAATCAGGACTGATGGAGCAGGAAGCAGTTTCTGTGAGTGAAGCAGATGCTCTGGATGAGCTGCAACTCCACACAGAAAACCCTGTTTCCAGCCTCACCACAGCTTTCATGAATTATGAATTGGATTCACTCTTTCTTCAGTCAAAACCAACACGTTCTACTTGCTGCGTAGCTCGTGTTTCCTTTCATCTCCTGCCAATGGATGATAAGTCTCATGGTTTTAGGGTTGAGCGTGTCTGTCTAATCACTGCAGACGTACGATCTGAAGCGGATCCTGATTTCAGCGGTTGAAGTGAGCAGAGGTGGTGTGTTCACAGCGCGGCCTGCATCAGACACAGCCTGGCCTGCATGCACTACAGAACCAGAGCAGCCCGTCTGAGCATGACCTTTCAGAATAAAGACCAGATCCATCCACGAGCAGACGGACAGCTGAGAGAGACTCGGGACAGATGTGGACATCTTCCTCCGCAGACAGTTCACTTCTACAGATTCAATCAGAAAACCATCTGATCTAATGATCTAAACCCAGAGCCTGAAAAGGCCAACATGAATACATAGCTCACATGAGCCGTGAGTCTCACAGGAGTAGATTTTTTTTCTCATTATGATGATAAAGAAAGCAGCTTTGTGGAAAGTGTCAGATTGATTGTGATTGTAACGTGAAGGACAAACAGGCAGGGTTTTGTGTCAGACGAGGCTGCTGCTGATGATTTGAAGGTGTGTGCAGCAGTGACTGCTTTAAATAAACCTGTAATCCATGTGAAACGTCAGCGCCGCACACACTGCAGGCCCTCTGTAGTGCACTGCTCAGCAGGCTGAACCGGTCAACGGTTGTGACCTCACAAAACACGTTTTTGGCCATAACTCAAGAGTTCATATGTTTACTACTCACATAAGGAAAAAGCCAGTAAGGCAAACTGCCACAGTGGACGTCCGTCACTGGAGTCAAACTGGTTAATACAGAGAGAACTTCCATCTCACCAGCAAATACACTGAATGTGTTCACCTCCTCAGGTCATTGTCCTGCTGTAGAAGGAAATCGGCTTCAGTGTGGAGCGATGGCCGTCCTGATTCCAGACCGCTTTTGCCCCCACCGCAGCGTCGGGTGGTGTCCAGCACTCCTCCAGCGTCTTTTCATTTGTTCGGTGTCTGAAAAACATCTCAATCTGTCTATAACACTTTTCCCAGTCTTTCTGTGTCCAGTGTCTCTGTTCTGTTGTCTTTGGCTCATCTCCTCCTGGAGTCGCCTCCCCTGCTGCTGACTGTTCAGCAGGTGCTTTCTCATGAAGCCGCCAGCGTCCGTTTCTCACATACTGTCCATCATGTGCTGCTCTTTTGCTCGGTGAGGGAACTTGTTCACATCGTTTATGAGATCTTCAGTGGAATAGCCTTCATGTCTCAGAGCAGTACTTTGATTACTGTACAGATTAGGCTCATCATTGACCTCACGTCCTCGTGTCCTCATGTCTGTCCCATATGAAGAAAACAGCTGACTTCATCATAATGAATGTAAACAACAAACATGGCTACCGTCAGGGCTTTCTCTCACTGGAGAATGTGGTGCATGTTTTCCTTCTCACAGGATGAATGATTGAAACAGTCAAACAGTCCTTTGATTTTCTGTTGAATGTCTAATCTGTTTGAGCAGCAGGTAGAAGTTTTCACCCTGAAATCTGAAGAAGAATAATCCGTATCTCCAAACATCTGTGAGGTTGATGTGTGGTCAGCTCAGCTTTTCCTCTGCTGAATCCAAAGTTGTAAATTCACTTCAGTCCCAGCTTATATAGAACCAGGTTCACCCAGAGCCAGCTTACCAGCAGTCCACACAGAGCCAGAGCAGCAGCAGCACTCAGCTGAAGCTGGCGGGTTCCCAGCCTCGTCTTCCTCGTCCTGCAGTGCAGCTCAGCCTGCTGTAAATCATCAGGCGCGCTGACAGTGTGTTAATATGTGGGCGAGGATTCACCCGGCCCGGGACATGTAGTTTATGGCTCGGCAGAGGCAGAAGATGCTTGCTGGCCCGTCCGTGTTGAGTTGTGGGATGGTCCAGGCCAAGTTTCCATCAGCCCAGCCCGGATGATTTGTCCTGCTGTTGGTGAGAAGCTGGCCGGGCCGGGCCAGGCCGGGCTCGGCTGGGCCGGACCCTCTCCACCTCATTTCCATATAAAGTGGCTCAGAGGAGCGGTGGCCTGTGGAGGGCCTGCCACCGTGCCGCCTTAAATTAAGTGTGGCATCACAGGCAGCTGAGCAGAAACTCTGATCTGAGAACAGCTCTGCGGTCTGGATGACATCAGCTAATCCACTCAGTCATCTTTAACACAAGCAGCTTGGGAGTTTGTGAGTTAGTCCAAACAGCAGAGGCTCAGCATGGGAGCTCTGCAGACCTGTTCACGTTCACTGCCTAACGTACAACACAGCGGCTGATCTGTGGTCAGCTCACACGCTCCAAACATTTACTGGTTTCCATCATTTTAGTGCTAAAATGATTATGATACCTCAGTTAATCAGGCACGGCTCAGCATGCTTGAAAACTTGTTTAAGACAAATTGTTTGTCATGAATAAGCAAACGCTGTGTGCTGGACCTGAAACGTGTGATCCATCAGTCGAGTGACAGAAGTCGTTCTGCTAACCTGTTAATGGTTTGAGTCATCTCATCTTCATCCTCTGCTTCCACGTTCTCAGACGTGAGGCTTTGCTGCTTTTCTGTTTTTTGTCTCAGTAGATTATTTATGTTTAGTTTGGACAAAACAGGACACGCTTTTATTTGATATGTTCTACCCTCAGTCGAGTCATTAAGAACATAATTGTCAGATTCATCACTGCTGGATTATTATTGCAGCAGACTCTGTGCTCCACCTTCTGGTCAGAACCAGAGAGAACGTTGAGGTTCAACACCCCGCCCCCACCCACGGACAGATAACCAGCCAGTGACTTTGATTATTGATTCATCCTTTTATTCATTCATCAAGGTTCTGACCTTTCAAGTGGAAGAATTTGCTTTAGGAAGCTGAAACCATGAACTAATTAATTAATGAATCAAACCTCAGAGAATGAGTAATCAGCTGTTCTGATGAGGGATTGATCTTTGTCGTTTGTTAAGCAGGAAGGCGGAAACATTCCTGGTTCAGCCTTTTCTTCAGTAAACTCAATGTTGTTTTTTAGCTGGTGGAACATTTCAGTCAGGATTCAGGAACTGTGACGGTTTTATTCTAAATCAGCACATCAATCAATAAAGAAAAGAGTCATCGGCTGCAGAACTCTTTTCCACTGTTGGTCGGACACATTGGGCTCAGTGTGATTGGCTTTTCTCACCACTAACTGTTCATGGCTGAATGATTATTCTTGGATGTCCAGGAGAGGAATCTACAATGCAGAGACTCTTCAGTGGTAACGTAGACTCTTCGGTGTGAACGTAGATTTCAGTGATAAGGTAGACCCTTCAGTGATAACGTAGACTCTTCGGTGATAACGTAGACTCTTCAGTGGTAACGTAGACTCTTCGGTGATAACGTAGACCCTTCAGTGATAATGTAGACTCTTCAGTGGTAACGTAGACTCTTCGGTGATAACGTAGACCCTTCAGTGATAATGTAGACTTCGGTGATAACGTAGACTCTTCAGTGGTAACGGAGACTCTTCGGTGATAACGTAGACTCTTCAGTGATAATGTAGACTCTTCGGTGGTAACGTAGACTCTTCAGTGGTAACGTAGACTCTTCGGTGATAACGTAGACCCTTCAGTGATAATGTAGACTCTTCAGTGGTAACGTAGACTCTTCGGTGATAACGTAGACCCTTCAGTGATAATGTAGACTCTTCAGTGGTAACGTAGACTCTTCGGTGATAACGTAGACCCTTCAGTGATAATGTAGACTTCGGTGATAACGTAGACTCTTCAGTGGTAACGGAGACTCTTCGGTGATAACGTAGACTCTTCAGTGATAATGTAGACTCTTCGGTGATAACGTAGACTTCGGTGATAACTTAGACTCTTCAGTGATAATGTAGACTCTTCAGTGATAACGTAGACTTCGGTGATAACTTAGACTCTTCAGTGATAACGTAGAGTTCAGTGATAACGTAGACTCTTCAGTGTGAACGTAGACTTCAGTGATAACGTAGACTCTTCGGTGATAACGTAGACTCTTCAGTGATAACGTAGACTCTTCAGTGGTAACGTAGACTCTTCAGTGGTAACGTAGACTTCGGTGATAACGTAGACTCTTCAGTGATGGCCGTAGCGTATTTGACGGACCCGGCGCTCTCCAGTTTCCAGCGTGGCGTGGGTGTGCTGTTTGCAGTGTGCTTGGTTTAAGCCTCACAGGCTCGTTTTCAGTGTTTTGTCGGTGTTGTCGGTGTGTTTGCTGTGGCTTTGGTCTGAGCATCTGAAGTCTTGTTGTTGGCAGCAGGATTAGCACTGCCCCCTCCTGTTTGGCCATCTGGCTTCTCAGCCACTGAGGTGGAGCAAGGCTAAACGCCTGATTGGCCAGGCGGAGCAGTTAGTGTGAAGTAACTCTCCCAGCTCACAGGTCAAAGGTCAGCCTGCTACATCTGGTCTAGTAGTTGGAAACATGTAACACCTCCTCCAACACAAAGCAGCATAAAATCAAAGCAGATGAGGACGACTGTCCCTCGTGTCCGAGTCCTCTCAGGAACCCTATGAGGGAATGTCTCCACTTCTGGCTCAAACGTTCACTCTGACTTGAGCTCATTAGATTATGTGGTCAAAGGTCACTGTGACCTCACAGAGCACATTTTACACCATATCTCAAGAGGTCATACGTTTATTGTGACAAAAAATGTCTCTGAAGATAAAATGATGATGTGAGGACATTTTCTAACAGGTCAAAGGTCATCTTCTCTGTGACATCATCATCTTTTGTGTGCATTGCTCAGGACCTGAAGGACAGACTGAGACCATGTGTCTCACGTGGTCTGATCCTGAATCAGTGACTGTGGTTCAGATCTCCTGCTGTCGGTTGAACGTGTGTGGAGCAGTTTGACCGTCTGCTGCGTCTCTGCAGCAGCGTCCATGTTTGTCTCCATGTGATGAAGCTCTCTATTAGTCCTCTGTCCTCCTCTGGACAAATAGACTCTACATGTTGACACAGAGAACAAACACACTTTAATTAAACTCCTTCAGAGTCTTCACAGCAGACATGAGGTGAGTGTGGACAGACATGATGGAAACAGCAGCCTGATTGGATAATAAGTGTTGAAATGAACTTCTGACCATCCATTACAGTCTTAGGTTCCTTATTGTGTTTTTGGCTATTTCAGGGTGTTCATCTGATCCTATATGGGATTATGGAAGATATAATCCAGTACTTCAGTTCTCCCTTTAACATTGAACGGTTCTCCAGCAGGCTGTGAACCTGAACGCATCATTACCATCAGTTGGAGGTTTAGAAACAGACCTCGTGCCCTTGGAAAACAAGGACACCCCACAAAGCTAAATTTGTCCAGCAATGGAAATCCCAGTCAGGCCTAATCGAATCAGCTGCTCCTTGGATCAAAGCTCCCTGTCAAGTGAATTTCACGGCGATCTGCTCAGATGTGTTCAGATGATGGTGCTGACAGACGAACAGGCTCAGCGGTGGGTGAAACATGGCTTCCTCGGCCGGAGTTAGACTTTTGGCGGATGGATTTTTGTGAGCTTCACTGAAACAGATTTGGTGTGTGTGGATGACGGAGGCAGAAACAGATGAACTAAGGAAAGATCAAGAAATGCAACTGAAGTTTTAGCGTATTAAAAATGTGCTTTACTACATGTTAAATTCCTAAAGGACGCAGTAAACTCACTATGGATGCATTCAGGGGACGGTTCAGTTTTACCCCTGATGTTTGATCCACCTACCAGCCGTACTTTAGGGAGAAATTAACTTTTTTTAAGCAGCTCTTAGGTCTGATTTCCACAGTCTTCTCCCTTAAAAATGCTCAGCTAACACCGGTCGTCAAGTTAATACTGAATTTACAGTTTATGGATTATATAGATGCCGAATTGACAAGAAGACTGTTGACACGTGACGCGTGATGTTATGTTGTCTGTTCAATACTGTTGCATTGAGTCATTTTGCATGTTTTGCTAAATCGGTGTTGAACATTTTAAATCAGTCATGTTCCTGTTGTCTGCTCTACATTTGAGGGTCAGTGGAAATGTGCGTATTTGATTAAAGGTTATTAGAAGATGAAGTTAATTAAACGGATTCAAACTGAGCTGAAGGTGTTCATTTTGAGCGTTTTAAAGTGGACCGGTGCAGGTCATGTCAGTCACCTGTTACTGCATGTGTGATGCTTACCTGAGCGAACCTCAGTGAAATATCAGCCGTGATGTCTCTCCTGAGATCCTTCTCACTGTTTTTATTCTATTGTGAGTTTCAGGAAAGCTTCAAGTCAGGGAACAGTGGATTTTGTGTATTGAGTGGGTGGAGGGGAATAATGTTTAAACCACAGCATGATGTACAGGATTTTACAAGATAAGACACATAAATCTAACAAGATAAGATCTAACTTTATTGATCCCACGCCGGAGAAGTGAACAGACCCCATCGTGTGATGCCTGCCTCCCAGTTAACCCTGTTATCTGGTGTCAGCGTGTCAAGGACGCTCTTCAGTGCCAGGTCAGGGAGAAGGGGGCATTGCCTCAGAGGAGAAGTCTCTTCGAAGTTCAGCCTGAATGAACTGTTGCGTTGTCTGTTTGCTTGGTGTTGTTAATCAGAACCTTAATTAGCATCAGTGTTGAGTCACTCAGGCTGTGGGCTGTTAACATTAGAGCCCAACCCCCTCCCATCCACTCCCATGGCTCTGCCAACAGCCCCGCATTGTCAGAGGAGGTCAGGGGTTACACTCCTCCATTCATATGATAAGTGGCCCAAAGCAGGCTTTAGAGGAGGGCTGCGTCTGCTCCCTCATGCTGCTCGTCGCAGGGCGCTGCTGGGAAAAAGCCTCGCGTGAATGGCTGTGATTCTTCGTCAATACAGCCTTTATGTCAGGAGCAATAAACCTCCTCCACCCACTTTACCAGTCTGTCTCCAGGAGACACTACAGGAAGTAACCGACCTGCTCTGCCCTGATCACAACAGCCGGCCTTCAAGGACACTTTGACTCTGCAGCTCCATCCGCCTGAAAGCTTCAGATAAACCACTGAAACACAGGGTCAGGGCTTCAACCACTAATCGATTACCGATCGTCATTGATAACACCATGAAACCGTAACAGTGTAACTGTGCCATCGTTAGCCGAAAGGCACCGTTTTAGCTCTTTTGAACAGGGAGAGCTCTGACACTCAAGCACAGACCCAAACTAAAGGAGGCAGCGTCATCTATCACAGGAAGGAAAACCAGTGAGCATCAACTGATCGCCAACTGGTGCTTACCCAGGCCACATGCAGCCCACAAAGCAGCTTCCCAACCAGCGAGTGATCGTGTTAGCCAGCCGAACTCTGGCAACGAGGCACAAAGTCCAGAATTCATAGTTCACCTGTTCATCAGAGTGAGATTATTCTCCAGCTCCATCCTCTCTGCTCGGTGGACCCTCCATCACACCGGCCGGACTACAGGAGGAAACCCCAGAGCTGTCAGAGGATCGCTGAGCTGCTCTGTTAGAGGCCTCAGTGGGGTTTATTGTCGTTGGGCAGCTGCTGTGTTGAGTCTCAAATGGAGTATGCTTGCTTCCTGGATCCTGAAGAGGAGTGGTTGTTGAGATCAGGATTCATTCATTGGTCGCTGAGCTGTGGGTTTTGGATGGAGCTCCACTGCCTCCTTGGTGGAGCTCTGAGAGCATTTTCTAGGTCAGAATCTAGTTACCATCATGGGTTTTACATGATTTGCTCATACTGATAGAGACGCATAAAAGATGGAAGACATTTGGTAAGAAACTGAAAATATTGAACAATATTGAACAATAGGCTAATTAGATTCATTAGAGCTGCAAGTCCGGCCCCCAGAGGACCCTGATGTAAACACTGTGTTCCCGACCTCGCTCTCTGATTTTTGTTCATTATTATGATTAATCTTGAAGCCCTTTTTGTCTTCGTCTAACCTGTTGTTTGTCCTGCGTGCAGGAGGCGATGTGGGGAGCAGGGAGGAGGCGCGGGGTCCAGCCCTGAGGACGCGTCCTGCGGCTGGGAGGAGCGTGGCCCTCCTGCGGCCCTCCTGCGGCGCTCCGGGACGCTCCTACTAAGATGTCCCTCAGCAGCGGCCCTGCAGGCGGGAAAGGTGTGGACTCCAACGCGGTGGACACGTACGACAGCGGCGATGAGTGGGATATCGGTGTTGGCAATCTGATCATTGACCTGGACGCCGACTTGGAGAAGGACAAACTAGAGATGTCGAGCAGTAAGGAGGGAGGGGGCATGGCCGCCCCTCCCAGCGCTGTGGCTGCTTTACCTGACAATATAAAGTTTGTTAGTCCTGTAGCCGCCATGCAGGGCAAAGAGAGCAAATCCAAATCCAAACGTAGTAAAAACTCTAAGGAGAGCGTGAAGGCCCCGGTCTCAGACAGTGCTAAGAAGGAGGTTCAGGGTCGGGCCCCCGGGGACCCTCCACCCCAGAACCCCAACTCTAACCCCAGTAAGGGAACTGATAAGTCTAGTAAACCCTCCCGTACCCTCCCTGCTGTGAAAAAGGACAAGGACGGGGTGTCTGGGAAAACTAAGAAGGACAAACTGGAGGTTGTGGCCTCAGGAGTGGTCAACGCCGACAAGGAGTCAGCGGGACCCATCCTGCCACTAGGGACCCCTCGCAGCGGCCCGTTTGAGGGTCAACAAAACCCCGAGTTAGCTGCCGCTGAGCAGCTGGGGAATATGGCACTGGACTCTGCAGGGATTGGCCAGCCGGTCTCCATGACAACAGAGCAAGAGGAGGTGGACAACAGCGAATGCCGAAATCTGAAGAAAGTCGTCGGAGTGAAGGTAAGATTGATTTTTCTCAAACTGGAATGTTTTAATGCTTCTTGCTCTGGGGATGCTGTATGCCTTGCTAAAGGACACGTGGACATGTCTCGGCTGCAGGTGTCTCAGTAAACTGGTGCGTTTTAAGCCTTGTTTGACTTTTCTGGAGCGTAGCTGGTTGAACAAAGACCAAAGGAAACGTGCTGCTGGACTGAGACCATGAGAGATGATCTGATTAGTCCAGCAGAGAACTGGTCAGTCTGCTGCAGCGCGTCTGAGGACCACCAGTGTGTTAGTGCACCTTCATGAAGCAGGAAGAGGACTGAGAGCCTCCAGCATGAGCCAAAACACCGGATCCTACATTTCCCATAATGCAACCAATAGCATCAGTTTGTCAGACCCTCCGTGCCGGGTCAGTGCCCGCCCTCGGCTTTCACATCTATGGTTTCCCTTAAAGTTGGTCAGTGTCAGAGAGGTTTAGCATGATGAGAGCTGTGCTGTGCACAACACCTGCACAGGTGTGCCTTCACTGCTGAGGTGAATGTGACAGAAGAGAGCTCCGTCTTCAGACACAGGTATTAATTCTACCGTCTTCACGTCCGGTTCTGACAGTCCAGGCTGCGTACCTTTCATTCTGGGGGGGAAGAAGTCAATCAGCACCATGAATCACCCCCAAGGTTTGACATGAAACAGGTGTTAAAGCATGTACAGACTGAACGCCTCCCGCTCCTCCTCCTTTGACCCTGATAAAACCCTGATTGAGCTGCCTCCACCATCATCTCTGAGTGTTCCTGCCATACGTGACTGTTTCCTGTATTAATGCTCAGATAGTTTGTATTAAGAAGGGAACGCAGAAGGTGAAGGAGGCCACAGTGGAGCTGTGTGTTCGTGCAGATGTGTGCTTTTCCAGATGGAGGTACAGATTCTGATGTTTTTCCTCTCAGTGCTCAGACTCCTCTGTCAGTATCTCCTCCACAGCTGCTGTTCAGCCCAGCTTCCCTCATCTTTTTACCAAATTTAGCTTAGCTTTGAGGTTTCCGGTCCTGCCAAACCGTCCTGCTGGCCTGCACCGCAGGCTGTCTGTTATCCAGCACCGTGGAGGCCGGCTGCCAAGATCCAGCGCTTGTGAAGCGTTTCCTGGTCCAGCTGGCCGTCCTCGTCCGTCCGTCCGTCCGTCCTCGTCCGTCCGTCCGTCCGTCCGTCACTCACTGCTGTTACCTCCGGCCTCTCAGTTACAGGCGGACAGTGAGCCAGCCGGCTGTGGGTGTCGCACCGCCTCAACCTCACGAGGGTTTGGCCACTAAAACCTTTAAAGCGTCATCTGTCCTGCTCTGGCTGTCATGGAAAAATGCTTTAAACTCTCATCAGTGCGTCATGTTTAGCACATCGCTGGATCTCATTTCTGGTGAAGAATCTGCTTTAATTAGTGATTTAAAGTTATCTGTCAGTTACACAGGTGAAGATGGTATGAGGAAGGAGACGTGAAAAGCAGCTCATGTGTAGAGTTTTCTGAACAGCCTCGAGTCCTAATCAGGGTTAACACCAGGGTCAAAGTGCTGCGGGTCAAAGGTCAGAGTTTAACCTACATCCGCTAACGCCACGCTTTACGTCTATGAATGAAGGCGTGGTGGTAAGGAGGCGCTCTGAGCAGTAAATACAGAGCAGAAACACTGAACCTGGATGGCTGTGGTGTGTCCAAAGCTGAGGTCTGTTCACACACACATCCATACGAAAGAGGAGAAGTCAGGAGAAGCCTCAGAACAGGTGAGGACAGGTGGAAGCTTCAGTCAGCTTTACGTCAGCCGGCTTTAACTCTGACTAACTCGGAGCTCCTCATTGGTCAAAATGTCCGTCTGCTTCAAACAGTGAGCAAGATCTTTGAATGAGAGCGAATGAGAGGAAAATCTGATTGAGCTGTGGCAGCAGTGCTCCTGCCTGTTTAACGTTTCCTCCACAGAGTCCAGAAAGACAAACGTCGACTAGAAATACGTCGTCATCGGCCGGCGAGTAGCTGCCGTGCTGTGGTCACGTGATCCCCGGCCTTATCACGACCAAATCCACGTCAAACCCTGAAGTGGTCGCAGGCCCAGCCTGCAGCTTGGAGGATGAAGAACTGAAGTGAACGACTGGCTGTGAAAGTCGTTGCTCCTCCTGTGGTCGTTTTTTTCCGCCTCTTTCATTTGTTTTAACGTGAAAGCTCATCCACACACGTTTTCTCCTTCTTTGCTTCATTATTGTTATTATTTCACCAGCATCGCACAGGCTTCTGTCAGTTTGATTGACAGCTGCTTCACCCGCCTCCCTGATGACCTCTCGTGAGATAAGACGTGCTGTGATCGATCGGCGGTGTGATGGTTAAATCTGATGCGGTGACCATCGTGTCATCTGATCCAGGCCTCAAACAGGTGGTGCGTTCAGGCTCAGACAGCCTTTGGATTCAGGCTTCGGTTGGTGTTTGATCAAAGGTTAAACAGGCTGCTGAGTCATGTGTGGCTGTTGGTTCAAGGTTAGACTGGCTTCTGGTTCAGGGCCAAGTGGGCTGTGGCTTTGGGCTCAACAGGCTGATTCAGGGTATAATCAGATAATTCAGAGCATCAGCCTGAGGCGAAGCGCAAAGTTTCAAGTCTATCAGGAAGTCGGCTCGTTCAGCTTAAAGTGAGAGATCAGTTTTTAGCGTTTTGTTAGGACACTCAGCGAGATGCGTCCTGACGTCTGAAGGTCGTTCGTTCCAGAGCTTTGAGTCGTTGATTTTCTTCCTGCTGTTTCTGGAAGCCTGCAGTGAAGCGGCAGCAGATGATCAGAGTTCTCGAAGGCAAAGGTGAAGTGTTGAAGCGTGTTAATGTGACGCAGGCCGAGCGGCTATCAGCTGATCGCTGGTTAAAGTTTCTCAGTAGAAACGAGTTCAGTGTTCCTGCAGCCAGATCTGTCTGACAGGGGACACTCTGGAGACAGTCTGTTTGGACACCACAGACAGAAACAATGACACCGCGAGGACTCAGACTCAGACTAAACACTCCGTAAAGACTGTGGAAAAGCAGTCAAGCGCTGTCTTCTTATTGGACAGCTTACAGTGCAGACAGACAGGATGATTACAGAGACTGGGCGGGGGGGGGGGGGGCTGCTCTTCCTGCAGCTAACATCTGCCTGTTTCCAGCTGCTCATTGGTGTTTGATAGCCACAACCTTCAGTGATTCAAACAGCCGTTAACATTAGCTTGTGGTGTCAGAGTCTGTTTGACAGTGTCTTCAGTGTCTTTGAGTCGACCTGTTGGACTGCAGCTTCACATGAGACGTCACTGATGTCCCTGTGGATCAGTGTCCTGCTCAGACTCAGTGAAGAGCAAACTGAACTTCAGTGCACTCCCTGCTCAATGCTGTGGACAGTAAACCCTGTATTCACAGACTAACATCAGGTGCACCAGCTGCCTTCACAAGTCACACACATAGTTCAACAGTCCACCTCAGTGTTATACTCCTGTTCTGTGGAGGCCTCAGAGTTCATCAGAGAACTTTATCAGACCAGCAGCACCATGAAGACCAAGCAGCCCATCACACAGCTCAGGGGCTCCATTAAAACCAAATGGCCAGCTTTGAACAGAGCACCATTAAATCCATCAGTGGAACATGGAAAGAATGTGGCTCAGCCGCCAAGTTCAGGCCAGCGTTAACCGGAGAATCATCCAGGAGGCTCAGCTGAGACAACCCGTCCTCAGGACCACCAGAGTGACCTTCAGAGGAGAGCTGCTGCTGAAAGAAAGACCCTAGATCCTGTTTGGAGTTCACCAGCAGCCACATGGAGACGTGAGGACGACGGCATCAGCATCAGCCAGAGAGCAGCATCTCGCTGGGAGGATGCTGCTCATCAGCTGGTCTGGACTGAAGGAAGGATGGGTGGACCGTTTCAGTCTGCAGAAGACTTGAAGCATCTCATTGTACCGTTAGCCCTAAAAATGACTTCATCCCAGGCCTGATGTTCAGCAGGAGCACAAAATATATCCTCCAGAAGATCGCAGGTTTATTTCAGAAATGGCTGCATTCCTTTTACATGGGTGTACCTAATAAACTGGCAGTATGCAGGTGGTGATATAAAACCAAAATGTGCTGATGACTGGGGCTGTCTGAGCAGCTCCAGAGCCGCCTCAGTAAACCAGCTCCCTCCTGACCTTTGATTTAGTTCAGCCTTGTTGTTTTTGCAGCTCCGTGTGTGTTTCTGTAGCTCCGACGCTCCTGAATGATTTCTTTCCACTGCACATTCGCTTTTCCTCCTCTGAAGCGTTGATTCAGGCCAAATACTGTAAATTCCAGTCTGGGAGGTATAAAGGTATGAAGACATGGCCGGTGCCCAGACCAGCTTTCCACCTGCACGTTAAGCTGAGAGCGGGGAGCAGCGGGGGGCTCTGGGGGCTCTGCACATGCTTTCTGGGAAACACAAGTGGAGGAAGACGCGGCGGCTTGAGGGAAAAGTGCGTTCACTGAAAAGTAAATTAAGGCTATCGGGCCAGACGCCTCAGCTCTGCAGCCAGCCTTCCTGGAAGAGGGCTAACAGAACAGGTCACATGTCCCCTCAGAGGGGGGACGCCTGTTTGTCTCTGAGGACACCTCAAAGTTTGAAGTTCACTCGTTTCAGACGTCCACTGGCTCATTTGCTTTGGCTGGGTCTTAAGTTTGAGTCCAGGCTCCATTAAAATCTTCGTCAAATTTCTCTGAGAC
The DNA here is from genome assembly GCF_039877785.1 of Chaetodon trifascialis. NCBI lineage: Eukaryota > Metazoa > Chordata > Actinopteri > Chaetodontiformes > Chaetodontidae > Chaetodon > Chaetodon trifascialis. The sequence continues at coordinate 29,270,340 of NC_092065.1, read as the reverse complement.
CGGATGTGTTCCCCGACCACCTGTTAACGACAGATCAGTGTTATTTATTGCATGTACTATTAGTCATTGCAAGAAAAACTGGATGAAACCTGACTCCCCTACAGTTGCTCAATGGCTGCAGAGGGTAAAACTTGTATATCAGATGGAATTTATGACTGCCCAGTTACAGCTTAAAGTACCTATCTTTATGAGAAGATGGGCCCCAGTTAGTGACTACCTACCCTAAGACTCCTAACGAGTTACCTTTCATTTAACTAAGCATTATTATTATCAATATGTGAATTGCTTTTATCCATATGTTGCTGTTTGAATACTGAACCAGCAGTGTGTAAGTGCACTGTATATATGCAAGAACCATTTCTGCCCGACAGATATGACCCAATCTCAGGATGCTTTATTGTTTTAGTTTAGCTTTGTTCTGTTTTTTTGGACCTCAATTGTCAATTGTCACTTATTATGTGTATACAGACAATAAAGTTAAAAAAAAAAAAAATTCTCTGAGACCACATCACCGTTCTCAGAGCTGGAGACCTGGATCCATTCAAAGATCCAGAGGGGGAGAGAGAGAGAGGAGGGAGAGAAGAAGGGAGAGAAGAAGGGAGAGAGGAGGAATCGCTGTGGTCTCCCTCCATCCCTCCATCCCAGATGTTATTCCATCCCTGAAGAAAGAACTGCTCACCTGTTGTTCATTTCTAACATCCCTTTGGGTCAGTGTGAGGCAGGGAGGGCCACCGAGGAGGAGGAGGAGGAGGAGGAGGAGGAGGAGGAGGAGGAGGAGGAGGAGGAGGAGGGTGGTAGTCCCTGGGGTTTTAAGGGTCATTTGGGGTTGTGGATATGTTCAGCTCAGTGTGTTAGACTCTGTTCTCTCTTGAACTCAGCCGATCAATCAATCAATCAATGAAAATCAGCTGAGTGAGTCGCTGATGAGGAGCAGGTATTCCTTTTAATGTAAGTCAAAGGTGTGTTTGGTGTCATTGATCTCTGTCTGAGTCACTAAACTTTGTCTTACTCTTGTTTTTAGGATTATAGTCATTTCTGATTGGTTGGCTGCTGTGATGCTGCAGATTCGTCCACTGTGAGATGAATATTGATCTCAGTAATCACCGATCGGCCTGTGTGTCAGTCAGATGTGACTCAGTGTCCTTTTCCATGGTAAAGGTGAACACCGCTGAGCCGCCGTGGTCGTGTTGAGGGAGTCCACGTGGAGCCAGTCGTCCTCGGACAGCTCCAGCGTCCCGCCGTCTGTCAGCGGCTCCGCTCTGTCCGTCACGTGGCGGTGACGGCCCGGCGCTGCGGGTGGATGTGCTGCAGCATGTTGCTGATGGAGCTCCAGAGTGTCGTACAGGGTGGTTTGTTTGTGTGTGCCTGCACCAATCAGCCGTGGACCTGAGCCCAGCTCACACGGTCAGGGACACAGCTGACGGCCTCACGCGTCCTCGCATGCTGGTCGCACCTCACAGCTGTCAGCAGTGTGTTTGCGGCACCACGGTCAATTTCTGCAGGTTTAGACCAATAAGAAACTATTAAAAACGGTTCCTCCTCGCTGTCGGAGCTGAGTGGATGTCTCTGACTGCAGCGCTGTCGTGGACTTGTGCTTATCGTCTCTCCTGGACCGGTTTAATACTCAGTCTTGTAAATGAAGCAGAATTATTCCAGCTCAGCATCTGTTTGTCCTGTTTGAGTTTAACATTCGTCCTGTTTGAAAGCGAACACGATCTAGGAGGAGAAATCGACTTTAATGTGTGAAGCCTGGAATAACCTCACTTCTCCATGAAGTGACACATTAAACGAGCTTCGGCTGTCCGGCTGAGCTGAGCCTCAGAGTCTGAAGAGCTGATGGCTGTCGCTGGTCCTCGCTCACAGCCGCCGATGGCCTTGAAAGGAATGTGCCCCGTTGTAATGAATACCTCTCTGAATGCAGAGGAGGAGGAGGAAGAGGAGCGGGGGCTGGTGTTTCCCAGCCCAGGAGGTGTCCTGTTGGTTGGAGCTCTGCAGCCGGTGGTGAGGAGGAGGAGCAGAGGAGGAGGCACAGTTTGAGACAGTCCGTTGGAGGGTTTTCTGCTTGTCTGGGGGTTTCCCAGCATTCCAGGCAGCCATGTTTTTTTATTCTTAAAGAGGACAGCGAAGGGGCGGGGCGCTTTGTTTCTTCTGTTACCATGGCAGCACTCTCTTAACCAGTCAGTGACCCAGCGCCTGGCAGTCTTCATCACGCAGCCCGGGTCTGCTGTCTGCAGGGAGGACAAAGGTCTTCTCACAGCCTGGAGGACAAGCTGAAGACGTCCATCACTGTTGGACTCCACTGACTGCAGCTAGCTCCAGACAGACAACAAACTGTGGATGAAGCGTGTTTTCAGACCAGGACCTGGTGTTTGGCTCAGGCCTGGAACCGTTTGTCTGCCAGGATCTGGATCCGTGTGGCTGCAGCTCAGTCCAGGATGTTTCAGCACATCAGTAAATTCTGTTTATGCAGCAAATAAAAGCAGCTGTAAAAATGTGTTGATGCATTTCTTTGGATTTGTCTTTTATGTTCCTGTTGAAGTTCTTGGAAAAGCAGATGATGGGCAGCTTGTTTCTGTGGCTCTTTAATGTTCCAGCTGGTCCGGACCCAGCTCTCCTCAGGTAGTGGATCTGCTGCGTCGAGTCTATGTGCTGGTTAGATTCTGGATTAATAATCTGAAGTAAGCGCTAATTTAATCCATCAGATTAATGTCGTGAAGTACAAGCCGAAAGTGGCATGACATAGAAATACTAGTTGCTGTCATGTCTTATTTACTCTGGGTATTTAGGACAGTTTGAAGACGCCGTGCTGGGACACAGGAAGTGATGATGAAGAGATGGAGACGTGAACATGCTGCTCAGACGTCCATCACTTCCTGTTTAACGCTTGTTTGGTTTGCTTGTTGATGGTTGTGATGAGGGACGTGCTATCTGTCTCTCTGCTCTCATGGGGGCATGCTGTCTGTCTCTGCTCTCACGGGGACGTGCTGTCTGTCTGTCTCTGCTCTCACAGGGACGTGCTGTCTGTCCGTCTCTGGAGAACAGCCATAATGTGACTGACACACATCAGACAAGTGTCTTTGTAAATGTGGAGTCATGGCGTGACTCAGGTGTATGGATGGATTGTCGTCATGTGACCTTTTTCAGTGACTCACCTTCAGGTCACCTCTGTGGTTTAACAGCAGTTCAGTTCAGTCCTGAGAGCTGTTGTTTCATTTCCTGTCAGTGAACTCATTGATTGTCACAGACCGCCCTTCCTGTCCTCACGAGGACTGAACAATCAGTCAGTCAGTCAGTCAGTCAGTCAGTCAGTCAGTCAGTCAGTCAGTCAGTCAATGAAGACGATGCTGATTTTCTAATGTTTGTGAATCACAATATAAACATAATGAACCATGTTTTCTAATGTTGAGCAGCTTTGGGTTCAGACTGCAGGTCGCTGCTGTCTGGGAAGTTTAATGGACATGTCCCACAGTTGTGGACATTTCTGTGTGCGGAACCCTGCGCTGACATAGCGGTGTTCTGTGGGGAACCCTGCGCTGACGTAGCGCCGCTCTGTGGGGAACCCTGCGCTGACGTAGCGGTGTTCTGTGGGGAACCCTGCGCTGACGTAGCGGCATTCTGTGGGGAACCCTGCGCTGACGTAGCGGCATTCTGTGGGGAACCCTGCGCTGACATAGCGGTGTTCTGTGGGGAACCCTGCGCTGACGTAGCGGCATTCTGTGGGGAACCCTGCGCTGACGTAGCGGTGTTCTGTGGGGAACCCTGCGCTGACGTAGCGGCATTCTGTGGGGAACCCTGCGCTGACGTAGCGGCATTCTGTGGGGAACCCTGCGCTGACATAGCGGCGTTCTGTGGGGAACCCTGCGCTGACATAGCGGCATTCTGTGGGGAACCCTGCGCTGACGTAGCGGCATTCTGTGGGGAACCCTGCGCTGACATAGCGGTGTTCTGTGGGGAACCCTGCGCTGACGTAGCGGCATTCTGTGGGGAACCCTGCGCTGACGTAGCGGCATTCTGTGGGGAACCCTGCACTGACATAGTGGTGTTCTGTGGGGAACCCTGTGCTGACGTAGTGGCGTTCTGTGGGGAACCCTGCGCTAACGTAGCAGCGTTCTATAGTTCAGTGATGGATGAGACAAACGGAACCTTTTGTCCTCTGGATGGAACAACACCATCGTCTGGGGTTTAAAGTCCTCAGCTGTTTGTCACCAGTTCAGACCTTTGACTGACTGGTGGGGGTTGGAGGAGGAGGAGGAGGAGGAGGAGGAGGAGGAGGAGGAGGAGGAGGAGGAGGAGGAGGAGGAGGAGGAAGGCCGATGGGTCTCTCCAGCTGCTCTCTGATCTCCTCCTGTCTTGTGGTGAGGAGGCGGTTTGGGAGCATTCCCATGGTGACGACTGACACCTTCCCAGCGCTTCCCGCTCCGCCCCCACACCAGCTGCTCCCCACCTGATTGTTAAGGGTCGTCCTCAGCACCTCCTCCTCTTCTTTGTCCTCTTTCCTCCTCCTCTCCTCACTCTTGTTTCTCCTCCCTCTACATCTTTTTCTGTATTCCTGTTCTCTCCTCACAGTCAGCCTCAGGTTTTCACATACAGAGAACTGGTTTTGGTGTTTAACGGTGCAGAAAGACGAAGATTTAAAAATATATTACAGAAGTCAAGAATCAGAAATGTTAAGTCTGAGTTTCCATTAAAAATGTCTGAAGTGTGTCTGTCTAAGAGTGAAAGAGCTGCATAAAATGTAAAAGATCCCGTCTCTCAGACTGCGTTATATCCGCCATCTGATGTTGTCCCACATTTCCCAGAATGCTTTTCACAGCACCAGGCGACGCTGCACTGCTCTGAGGGGTGGGTGGAGGTGATGGTGTGTATGTACATTATTCTGAGGTGAAGCTGCTCATCTGTCTGTCATTCTGTGTGGTCACTGCGAGCCCGCCCCCTCATCCCATTGGCTCTGCACTAAGATGATGTCATGCACAAAAGCAGCTGTGATGAAGAGCGAGAGTGATCTGATGAAGGTGGAAGGGCGAGCTGCAGCTGCTGTTCAGGCCAGCATGAACTCATTTTGGCCTCTTGGGGGCAGCAGAGCGTCGACATACGTGACGCTTAGAAAGCGTGCTAACGTGTTAGCGGACGCACAGCTCGTCTCTGCAGGTGACACCTTTCACATGACGTGCTGCTCTGTACAAATTTTATCGACACGTGTGTGGTGTGACAGCAGACGAGCGACTCGTCCTCTGTCTGAGCTGTGTGTGGACATGTTGACCTCTGAGTCTCTCGCAAAGTCTTTTCCAGTTTGTCCACCTCAGAATGTGTGTCTCACCTTTGTCTCTCCTCTGTCTCCCTCATCCAGATGGAGTCTCCGGTCTCCACCCCCGCTCCTCCTCCTCTCCACCTCCTTGCTCCCGTCGCCAACAGCGACATCTCGTCTCCGTGTGAGCAGATCATGGTTCGCACGCGCTCAGTGGCGGTGAACACGGCGGACGCCTCACTGGCCACCGAACCGGAGTGCCTGGGACCCTGTGAGCCAGGCACCAGCGTCAACCTGGAGGGCATCGTGTGGCAGGAGACTGAGGACGGTGAGATCAACGTCTGAAAGACAATGAAAGACATGATGACGCTCAGCCAGCAGTCTGCCTGTGTCTCCTATTGACAGCCATGAAACGAGACAGGAAGGAGTGAGGGAGGGACGGCAGAGTGAGGGAGGGACGGCAGAGTGAGGGAGGGACGGCAGAGTGAGGGAGGGACAACAGAGGGAGGGAGGGAGGGAGGGAGG
>NC_092065.1:29244570-29259570 GCF_039877785.1 Chaetodon trifascialis | reverse complement strand
TCAACAGAGGGATGACAGTTCTCCACAGAACTGATCAGCTGATCTCACGTCAGTTAAACTTTAACCAGCATCTGTGTGAACTGTGCAGTGGACGTCACCACAGCGCTCATGGCAGCAGGTTGTCTCTGGCAGCCGTGACGCAGCTGGATCCAGTGGACACTGTTGTTTTAGCTCATCTTCGTCAGGTATCACCACCGCCAGCCTTCATGAACATGTCTTCTTCCTCTCTGCAGGAGCCGGACTCGCGCTTGTGGCCATACGTCTACCCGAACAAATATTCAGAAGCTCCTAAACCGCAGGAGGACGACAGGTGGAAGGACGACAGGGAGAGAGAGCGCGACAGGAAAGGGAAGGAGGACAGGCAGCGGACAAAGGAGGGCCTCCAGAAAGAGGAGGCCAAGGAAGGGGTGGAGATCAGGACTCAGCTGCCTCCAGAGGAGCACCGGGGGGGAGGGAAGGAGGCTCGCCCCCCCCACATGCAGTTCTCCTCCCCCTTGGCCCAGCACCAGGGCTACATGCCCTACATGCACGGACCCTACGCCTACAGCCATGGCTACGAGCCCACCCACCCCGGCTACAGAGGCATGCCCTCCGTCATGATGCAGAACTACCCAGGTAAGAAGACGAGGGTGCACAGGTGTGCCGACGATTCAAACAACCTTTATTTCACCCAACAGGAGTCCAGGAACACAGAACCAGAGTCAACACATCAGTCGAGCAGCAGAAAACATGCCTGTTCGCTCTCTTTCTGAGAGGGAGGTGCTCAGATTTCTGTCTGTCTCACGTCTGTGTGTCCAGGACAGACATGGAGACATGACGTGGCTAGCTTAGCTTAGCTTAGCTTAGCTTAGCATAAAGACTGGAAGCAGGGGACACAGCTAGCCTCGCTCTGTCTGAAGTTCAAAATGATCTATTTGCCAACAGTTTTTAAGATCAGTCACTGCACGACGGTCCAATGAGAGGCTGTTCTGACAGGAAGCCCCGCCTACATCGTTTTATATGTAAATGAATCCAATCTAACCCGTTACACAGTGAGCTTCTACAGGTGTGTCTAGTCTGTATGCTAAGCTAGGCTAACGGCACCCTGACTGCAGCTCTGGACACACAGATTTAAGATTGATTTCCATTTTTATTGAACTTTTCCGTGAATTGTTTTTCATTTCTGAAGCAGAAAGGACAGAAGTGAAACATTCACTTTGTCTTTTTTTAACTGTTTGTCACACTAAGCAGGTGATGTTTTCTGGACTAAACAATCTGCTAAACGGAGCGTGATCAACACATTGATTGTCACATTGAGCGTCCTCCCCTCTCATCTCTTTCAGATTAGTGTCAGTAGATCAGATAAATCAGTCGTTTTTGCAGAGGAGTCAAAGCTGGCCTCAGCCTGAAACTCCAGAAACCAGCAGCCTGTGAACGTCTCACAGCTGACGTGTGGACTTATTATCAGGGACGTCTCTGTGAATCCAGACGACGGCAGTCTTACACGAGCGTTTGTTTGTCTTAATCTGATGCCGGAGGGTAAGATGAGCGTCCCTCAGACATGTCTCTGTCCTCAGGCTCGTACCTGCCGGCCGGTTACTCCTTCCCCTCGTACGGAGGAAAGGTGGCGGCGGGGGAGGAGGGGGAGAAGCCCTCCAGGTCCAGTCCCACGGTGAAGCCGCCCGGCGAGGCCAAAGCTCTGGACCTGCTGCAGCAGCACGCCAGCCAGTACAAGAGCAAATCCCCGTCCATCCAAGACAAGACCCCACACGACCGGGACAGAGACCGAGACAGGGAGCGAGAGAGAGACCGGGAGAGAGAGGGAGACCGGCCACGATCCTCACCCTCCCAACGCATCCTGCCGTCCCATCATCACCTGGGATACCCGCTGCTGTCGGGACAGTACGACCTGTCCTACGCCTCAGGTGAGACATCCGTCTGTCCTCTTCTCCTGTGCGTAAACACGTCCAATATTCAGACAAACGTCAGAGTGAAGCTACGGGCCGAAACCGTCAGAGCCGTTCAGTTTTCATCTCTTTGTAGTTTAAAGAGTCGCGCCGGCCGTTTGTCCTGCTTCCATGAGGTCGGGTTGGATTTTAAAAAGGTCAAAATCAAAGATGTTCTCACTGTCAGACTCTGGATCCTACATTTCCCATAATGCACCTCCATGGCGTCTCTTCTTTAGACCCCCCCGCCTCCACTCCTCCAGTTTGTGGCACTTCTGCCGGCCGGTTCTAGAGTAGTAGTTTGAGGTTTCTCTCCGTGGTGCTGCGGCGGCGGCGTGCTGCTCGTTGTGCAGCATCGATGGCGTGCAGGTGAGACGTGAGACTGACGTCAGCCCTCAGAGATAACCCCGATGACATCACAGGAAGCTGATTTCACTCCCTGACGTGGAGGCTCTGTCCTCCATGTCCGCGTCCAGCGCTCACACAGTAACAGACACACTGAGCCGTTCACGTGTGGACGCCGTGTCCGCCATGTTGGATCTGTCTGACGGCCGTCTCTGTCTCACAGGTCTCTCCTCCTCAGCCATCGTCGCCAGTCAGCAAGCGTCCGCCCCGTCCATGTACCCCCCCGCACGGAGGTGAGAACGGTAAGAGACGCACGCACGCGCGCACACACACACACACACACACACACACACACACACACACACACACACACACACACACACACACACACTCCTCTTCATCACAGCCTTCATGTTGTAACTCTTCAGTTTATTTTAACTTCGTGCCACTAAAAGTCTTCTCGTCTTCTCTTTGACTCACACGTCTGCAGCAGAGACGGCTATAAAAACAGTCAAACACACACACACACACACACACACACACACACACACACACACACACACACACACACACAGCTGTTGGCGTGTCCTCCTGTCCTCTGCTGTCCTCTGCTGTGGACCTCTGTCAGCCTGCAGCTCTACCTGGTGGACCTTTAGGCAGTGTGGAGATGTTTGTCTCGGTCAGTGTTGTGACTGTGGAGAGTAGAAACAGCTGTTCTCTGCGTAGATGCTTCAGTGTGAACGTGTGAATGTGTGAACGTGTGAACGTTGGTGTGTTTCGTGGATTAACTGCAGCTGAAGCTCAGCTGTCTGTCCACAAACACCTGCTGCATGTACGGAAGGAACTCAATGCATGAATCCAGACAGGTAGAGTGATCGTCGTCCTGTGAACTGGCATCATGTCAGGTGTCGCTGCTCACCTGTATCGATTATCACCTGTATGAAGACACGAGGTGAAGACTGATCACAGATCAGTCCAACGTGGTTTGACAAACGTTTGGCTTTAGAAGCTGAAACACAAGTTGTGTCTGTAAACGTGTGATTTTCTCTTGACCAATCATGTCGTCTCACCTGTCTGCAGGCACACCTGACTGGCTCACCTCCACCCCGCCCGGAGTCATGTGACCGGATCACATGAGGAAACGTTTCTGTTTCGACATCAGTTCAATGGTGTTTGTGTACGTTTGATTTCTCTGCCTGGACGTCCAGCCAGCTGCTCCACCCCTCGCTGGACTGCTGAGACTTCAGGAGGACTGAAGGCCTGATGCTGGTCCTGCTGGTCCTGCTGGTCCTGCTGGTCCTGCTGGTTCCGGACAGTACCGTGGTGCTCGGGTGGTGGGCAGCCCAGGTTTTGACTCACAGACTGAGGACACGGAGGACCTGGTGGGTGGAGACGTGTTGAGATGCCGCTGGTGGTTGGAGGAGCAGCTGTTGTGGTTTTGGAGGTGGGCGGGTCAGACCGTTCCGGGCGGCGGTGCCGCCGGGGGAGCGTTCAGAGTCATGATGGCGTCCTGCTGCGGTCGAGGAAGGACGGGGCAGCGGCTTCCTGTCTGCAGAGCCTTCGTTGTGTTGTTTTGCAGCACGTTTCTGTAACGCCCTCTGACCCCCAGACTTTATCCGCAGTGACCTCTGACCCCTGGACTCCGTCAGACGCCGTCACACCTGGAAGCATCACGGCTTCACATGAAATAAAAATACTGTGGACGGAGGAGGACGGACCAATCAGAGGGCAGCGTTGGGACTGATGCTGCAGGCTGACCGCCAGCATCAGACTCCTCCTCCTCAGTGTGTAGCTGTACTGTACTCTGTGTGTGTGTGTGTGTGTGTGTGTGTGTGTGTGTGTGTGTGTGTGTGTGTGTAAATACTGTACAGAGGAATTATTTTAAAGAGCCTGTTGGATGCTGTTCAATTTCCTACTCTTCTTTTTGTCTGGTAGCCTCGGCCTCTGTTTTTCTACTGTTGTTGATCTGATATTAAACCTGTAGCTGGTGGAACAGCGCCCGAGCTCGGTGTCCTCATTTGTTCCCCCGAAGCACCTGAAACACCTGAAGCACCTGAAGCTCATTCAGCAGCAGCTACGAAAACCGCCACTGACATCACTTCTGTTCAGTTTGTCAGCGAATAAAAATCAACCTGATTCATTTTCAGAGTCCGTTTAAAAGCAGTAAATTTACCATCTGATAGGAAGTTTTTCACCTGCACAGGCACCAGTTTACAAACACAGGGACCAGTTTACAAACACAGGGACCAGTTTACAAACACAGGCACCAGTTTACAAACACAGGGACCAGTTTACAAACACAGGGACCAGTTTACAAACACAGGGACCAGTTTACAAACACAGGGACCAGTTTACAAACACAGGGACCAGTTTACAAACACAGGGACCAGTTTACAAACACAGGCACCAGTTTACAAACACAGGGACCAGTTCAGACCCTCAGGGGCGTTTCTCTGGTTTCGACTGGGGGGGGGTCCAGAGTCTTCTTTCTGTCCTGATGTCCAGACGTCCTCGTGGTCATCGATGAAGTTGATGTGACGTCTTTGCTGAGTTCTGTCAAACTGGTCTTCATGGTCCTTCTGAGTGTTCTGAAGAGACCTTTAGGTTCTGGTTCATGACCTCTACAAAGTCCTCAAAGTCCACTGACATCAAATGTCCAAAAGTACAGAAAAGCGTCTCTGTGACGTTCTCTGGAAGCATCGTGGAGACACTCAGGGACACTCAGAGACTCGTCACACCTCGGGTGAGAACTGATCTGCTGTCAGAACGTGAGCGTCAGTCTGTGTCCTCTGATGTTCTCTGTGGACAGAAGCATGTGGACGTCTGAACATGTGTCTGCTGCTCTGGATTCTGTGTCCTCATGAGGAACCTGTTGAGGCATCGTCATGGAGCCTCTGGAACAGATAAACCAAGGAAATGTTATCGATTTATTGATCGATGATCATCAGAGAGAGAAAACATTTAAAGGTCATTCATCCACAGGAAATCGTCCAATCAAAGGCAGCGGTTACTAAGTCCACTCAGCTGCAGTTTGACCTGATGAAGCTTCTCACTTGATCTGTTTGTTGTCCTGTTACATGATGTTGCCAGCCAATCAGAAACAAGCATTTTGTGTACTCATGGCATCGTCTCCTCGTGATGCCTTCAAGGCCCAGCAGAAAAACTGAGTGTCGTGTTTTATTCAGTGTGAGCTGATTCGCTGAACTTTAAACAACATACAACAGACATAGGGCTGCACGGTGGAACAGCAGGTAGTGCGCCTTGCAGCAAGAAGGTTGCTGGTTCGATCCCCGGGCGGCATGTTCTTCCCGTGCATGCGTGGGTTTTCTCCGGCTTCCTCCCACAGACCAGAAACTGGCTCATTAAGCCCAGTAACACTACTAATACCACAGTGTACAAATACTGGTACAAGTAATTTTCTAAAACTGCAAAATTATCGGCATCAAAATACACAAAGTACCCAAAGTAAAAGTACTGATCGTGCAGAACGCCGCGTCTCACTGGTTCTGTTATTGGATGGTGGCTGTTGATGCTCCGTGCTCATGTTCGTGTTGCAGCTGGTGAAGGTGCAGCAGGTGAGTGAGTCGTTCCCAAATCGAGCACCAGGTGGCGCCAAAGTTTCCACATTCTTCCTGCAGTGAGTTTAAAAGCAAAGAAAAGAGCAGAAAGGTGTAAATGTGACAAACTGCTTCAGTTATCTTATCTTATCTTATCTTATCTTATCTTATCTTATCTGAGTGAAGCCAGGGGACACTTTGAGTCTTAAACTGAAAATGTTTTTTTCACTTTCTCCTCTCTGAACTTTTACTGCTTTTCTTTCATCTATGACAATAAATTCAGTTCAGCGTGTTTCTGATGTCGAAGCTTTGCCTCTTTCACTCATGTCAACGACAGTTTAATGAACTGAGAGCAGGTGAAAAGACCCCAGCAGAGCGTCCTGGTGGTCGTCTCTGCAGCCTCTTTCTGTCCCTCTGCGGTGAAGCCAGCAGGTGGCGCTGGTTCAGGAGCTTCTCAGTGAACAGAGACGTGATGTTTCAGCCTCAGTGTGACTTCCTCCTGATGTCATGAACATCATCAGACCTGCAGTTTCTAACTTTTCTTCAGAATCACGGAGAGCTTCTAACAGGAGATGCTAACGGCTAACTCAGCTAACTGTTAATGACACGTGGAAATAAATAAAGGCTAAAAATCAGGTAGTAACTTCTGACTTCCTGTCAAAGCATCAGCTCTAAAAGATGCTCAGGTGTCCTCGTGTAATGTGACAGTTGGGCCACAGGGTGGCGCTGCAGCCGTGGAACGTCTCAGCTGCAGACTGATTAAAGGGGACGTTCACTTGAGTCCTGCAGACACAGAGGTGTCTCCTCTCATGGACGTGGACAGACGGAAAGCTGCTCAGCTTCACTGTGAGCTTTGTGTTCATCAGTCCAGCTCACCTGACGTCACCTGCTGCCGAACACCTGCTTTAAGAAATAAAGAAATCCTTAATTAGTCACATGTTTTTACAAAACATGCGGAGTGGGGGGGGGCAGACCAGGAGAGAGAGAGAGAGAGAGAGAGAGAGAGAGAGAGAGAGAGAGAGAGTGTGTGTGTGTGTGTGTGTGTGTGTGTGTGTGTGTGTGTGTGTGTGTGTTTTATATGTACGCTTGAGTCATTTCAGATGTAGACTTTGATACTTCCTGTTTGACATGCTTTTATTTTGACGTGTAGTTTGTGTCACTTCCTGTATTGCTTCTGTTAAACAGTGTGAACCAGACGCAGCTCGTCTCTCAGCAGCAGCGGCAGCTCCGCGCCGGACGGACGGACGGACGGACGGACACCGGACAGGCGGACAGACAGAGTCCCTGCTGGACACTAGCGGACCTGAATGAAGACGGCTCGGTACTCTGAGGTGAGACTGTAGGATAAACCCGTGAATGTGTGTGAGGACGCGCTGCTGGTACCATCACTGTAGTACTGCTGGTACCGTCACTGTAATACTGCTGGTACCATCACTGTAGTACTGCTGGTACCGTCACTGTAATACTGCTGGTACCGTCACTGTAGTACTGCTGGTACCGTCACTGTAATACTGCTGGTACCGTCACTGTAGTACTGCTGGTACCGTCACTGTAATACTGCTGGTACCGTCACTGTAGTACTGCTGGTACCGTTACTGTAATACTGCTGGTACCGTCACTGTAGTACTGCTGGTACCTCATAGTGTCGGGAACTACAAGTATTATCACTGAAATCGAGTAGCAGGAGCAGCAGTACTGTTATTGATCTTAGAGGCAGTGTGAGGTCTGTCAGTAGTATTAGTTGCAGTACTGGCTATAGTAGTTTTGATAGTAGTAGTTTGTAGTAGATAGTTGTACTTTGTGCTGGACCACATTCATCTGACAGCTTTCGTTACTGGTTCCTTCATGTGTAACGTGATCAATCAATGAAGTATTGATTACAGATCACAGTGCTGAGATGCTGTCTGATCGGAGCTGCTGTCATTCACAGCTCGACTAATAAAGTTGGACCAAACTAACGAGATGAGAAAAAAGACAAAGATCATCTATTGAAAAACTTGAGGACAGTAAATTTTACTCTGAAGGAATAGTGTCCTTCAGGGCCTCCATAGTGTAATGAGTACTCTCATTTTAGATACTTGAAGTCCTTTTTGCTGGTAATAGCTGCTGTACTCACACACAGTACAATTTGTGGTATTGCCACTTTTACTTGTGTACTTATATGACTAGATGATACCACATTCTGCTGTGCAGTGGTGGAAGAAGTACTCGTTTACCAAAGTAAACATCGTAATATAGTACTTTAATTACAAGTACAAGTACCATCAGTCACTTCAGACGCTTTCATCCAAAGCGACGTACACATGAACTCACACACTGCTGCCCAGCATCAGGCCAGGTCTGGGGTTCGGTGTCTTGCTCAAGGACACTTCGGCATGTGGACTGCTGAGGCCGGGATTCGAACCACCGACCTCCTGATTGACAGACGACCGCTCTGCCTCCTGAGCCACAGAGGTTAAAAAGACTGTTCTGTGTCAGTAATCTGAATCTGCAACGTGACTAAAGTAAACGAAGTGGAGTAAAAAGTATCATTACATAGAAGTACTCAGTAAAGTACCTCCAGTACTTAGTTAATGTGCGGTTACTCTGACGCAGTCGTTCGGTCGTCTCGTTGATCGATGACAAAGTCTTGAACGTTTCAGTGTTTTCTCCTCAGCTGAGTGTGTGCGGAGCTGATCTGAGAGCAGTCAGTCTGTCTGTGTCCAGAGTCGCTGTGGCTCTAAAAACTGACTCCCTGTCAGTTTAACTGACAGCAGCAGAGTGAGCGCCACAGGCTAGCCGTTTCCCTCCGCCTCCACTCTTTATGCTAAGCTAAGCTAACAGGCAGCAGACTGCAGCTGCGTGAGAGGAAACATGTGACCGAGAGAGACTTTAAATCAGAAATCAGCTGTGACATCATGCCAGCACACACACACACACACACACACACACACACACACACACACACACACACACACACACACACACACACACACACACACACACACACACTCATGAAGTATTCACATCCTATACTGCAGTAAAAGTACCAAAGCACACTGTAAATGTACTCAGTTACATTCCATCTCAGGTTGCTCAGGTGACGTGCTCAGGTGACGTGCTCAGGTGCTGCAGGTGTTGTCGTGTGTGGACGCAGGAAGTGAGGCTGACTTCTGGTTTTGGAGGAATATGATTTTCCTGCAGTTTGCATACGGCGATGAAGAGGATGCTGCTGCGGTGGAGACGTCTGACCAGCAGGAACATGCTCATGGTCTGGTTTCAGGAGTCACTTCTCAGACACCTGAAGGTCCACGTCGTCCAGAGCTTTCAGCCGCATCACAGCGTCTTCATCACGGCTCGCTTTGACCGCGGTCCTCAATGTAACGATGAGCTCACTGAGGACGACCAACCACAGCGATCAATAATCCAAACCAATAATCATGTACATGATTGTCGTTGTGGTGAAGACGGTGGACACGTGTCCTGGACAGACACAAGGAAAACCCAGAACACAAGACCCAGACTCCCACCGCAGGAGGAGTTGGATGAGGCCACAGTGTTATCATTAGCATGCTCACACAGTGCTAAACATCAGCGTGTTAGCATTGTCTTCGTTAGCGTGTTAGCATGCTGTTAGCATTTAGCTGCACAGAGCTGCTAGCACTGGTTGAAGACCCCCTGATTGATTAACTGATGATTGATTAATGATTGGTGGATGAAGCAAGAAGTTGGAGCTGCGTCTTGTTGGAGCAGTTTTCCCTCTCAGCCCCCCCCCTCCCCCCGCAGACATTATGGGATGTCCTGCTCCCAGCTGGCGCCTCCCCGAGGTGCCTGATTGAATCAGTGTGCTGAGCCTCCTTCGAGAGGAAACCAACACACGTCTCCATGGAAACCAGGGCGAGGAGGAGGAGGAGGGGGAGGGAGAGAGGATCATGCTTGTCGCCATGGCAACTGTGGTAGAGACGTCCGTGCTGGTGGACTCATCCTCAGATCGTCGTCTCGTGATCACGTCTTCAACGTTTGTTCACATGAAGGTTTCAGCCTCCATCCTGACACGAAGCAGGAGGTGACACGAGGACGTGTCTCACGGGAGGACATGTGGACATGTGGACATGTGAGGGTGACAGTCTGAAGTACAGCATGAAGGACAGCCTGAAGTAAAACATGAAGTACAACATGAAGTACAGCATGAAGTACAGCCTGAAGTTCAACATGAAGTACAGCATGAAGTACAACATGAAGTACAGTCTGAAGTACAGCATGAAGTACAGTCTGAAGTACAGCATGAAGTACAGCATGAAGTACAGCCTGAAGTTCAACATGAAGTACAGCCTGAAGTACAGCCTGAAGTTCAACATGAAGTACAGCATGAAGTACAACATGAAGTACAGTCTGAAGTACAGCATGAAGTACAGCATGAAGTACAGCCTGAAGTACAGTCTGAAGTACAGCATGAAGGACAGCCTGAAGTAAAACATGAAGTACAACATGAAGTATAGCATGAAGTACAACATGAAGTACAGCCTGAAGTTCAACATGAAGTACAGCATGAAGTACAGCATGAAGTACAGCCTGAAGTTCAACATGAAGTACAACATGAAGTACAACATGAAGTACAGCCTGAAGTACAGCCTGAAGTTCAACATGAAGTACAGCATGAAGTACAACATGAAGTACAGCCTGAAGTTCAACATGAAGTACAGCATGAAGTACAACATGAAGTACAGCCTGAAGTTCAACATGAAGTACAGCATGAAGTACAACATGAAGTGCAGCCTGAAGTACAGCATGAAGTACAGCATGAAGTACAGTCTGAAGTAAAACATGAAGTACAGCCTGAAGTACAGTCTGAAGTACAGCATGAAGTACAGCCTGAAGTACAGCATGAAGTACAGCCTGAAGTACAGCATGAAGTACAGCCTGAAGTACAACATGAAGTACAACATGAAGTACAGCATGAAGTACAGCCTGAAGTACAGCATGAAGTACAGTGTGAAGTACAACATGAAGTACAACATGAAGTACAGCATGAAGTACAGCCTGAAGTACAACATGAAGTACAGCATGAAGTACAGCCTGAAGTACAACATGAAGTACAGCATGAAGTACAGCCTGAAGTTCAACATGAAGTACAGCCTGAAGTAAAACATGAAGTACAGCATGAAGTACAACATGAAGTGCAGCATGAAGTACAGCCTGAAGTACAACATGAAGTACAGCCTGAAGTACAACATGAAGTACAACATTAAGTACAGCATGAAGTACAACATGAAGTACAACATGAAGTACAGCATAAAGTACAGTCTGAAGTACAACATGAAGTACAGCCTGAAGTACAACATGAAGTACAGCCTGAAGTTCAACATGAAGTACAGCATGAAGTACAGCCTGAAGTACAACATGAAGTACAGCATGAAGTTCAGCCTGAAGTTCAACATGAAGTACAGCATGAAGTACAGCCTGAAGTACAACATGAAGTACAGCATGAAGTACAGCCTGAAGTACAACATGAAGTACAGCATGAAGTACAACATGAAGTACAACATGAAGTGCAGCATGAAGTACAACATGAAGTACAACATGAAGTGCAGCATGAAGTACAGCCTGAAGTACAACATGAAGTACAGCATGAAGTACAACATGAAGTACAACATGAAGTACAGTCTGAAGTACAGTGTGAAGTACAGCATGCAGTACAGCCTGAAGTACAACATGAAGTACAGCCTGAAGTACAGTGTGAAGTACAACATAAAGTACAGTCTGAAGTACAGTGTGAAGTACAGCATGAAGTACAACGTGAAGTACAGCATGAAGTACAGCCTGAAGTACAACATGAAGTACAGCATGAGGTACAGCCTGAAGTACAACATGAAGTACAGCATGAAGTACAACATGAAGTACAACATGAAGTACAGTCTGAAGTACAGCATGAAGTACAGTCTGAAGTACAACATGAAGTACAGTGTGAAGTACAGCATACAGTACAACATTAAGTACAGCCTGAAGTACAGCATGAAGTACAACATGAAGTACAGTCTGAAGTACAGTGTGAAGTACAGCCTGAAGTACAGTGTGAAGTACAGTCTGAAGTACAGCATGAAGTACAACATGAAGTACAGTCTGAAGTACAACATGAAGTACAGCATGAAGTACAGCCTGAAGTACAGTTTGAAGTACAACATGAACTACAACATGAAGTACAGTCTGAAGTACAGTGTGAAGAACAGTCTGAAGTACAACATGAAGTACAGCCTGAAGTACAGCATGAAGTACAACATGAAGTACAGTCTGAAGTACAGTGTGAGGTACAGCCTGAAGTACAGTGTGAAGTACAGTCTGAAGTACAGCATGAAGTACAACATGAAGTACAGTCTGAAGTACAACATGAAGTACAGCCTGAAGTACAGTTTGAAGTACAACATGAAGTACAACATGAAGTACAGTCTGAAGTACAGTTTGAAGTACAACATGAAGTACAGTCTGAAGTACAACATGAAGTACAGTCTGAAGTACAACATGAAGTACAGCATGAAGTACAGCCTGAAGTACAGTTTGAAGTACAACATGAAGTACAACATGAAGTACAGTCTGAAGTACAACATGAAGTACAGTCTGAAGTACAGTGTGAAGTACAGCATGCAGTACAGTCTGTGTTGTCACTGTCTGCAGGGCCTCATTGAACTGATTGACTCATTGATCACAGTAGCGGGTCACCGTGTTTTTTCGTGGTACAGTAAGTACTCGGATCCTTTACCAGAGTAAAAGTATAAATACCACACTGTGAACAGTCAGTGTGTAACAGTTGACAGTGTGAAGTGATTGGATCTATTGATCAAAGGATGTTTGGATGGAGCTGCTGTCCGTGCTCCTCATTGATCTGTGATCTGAATCAGGCTGATCAGGTTGATCACATGACGTCCTTCGCTCTGATTCGTCCTCAGACGTCCTTCAGTTTGTGTGTCTGTGAGAAAACTGTGTTTCTGTTCTGAGCTCAGCCGACGAGACGAGCAGCGAGATGCTCCATCTGAGCGGCCTCCTTTATGCAGTTGCCATGGCAACAGAGGAGAGAAGACCCTCGCTGCTGTGTGTGTGTGTGCGTGTGTGCGTGTGTGTGTGCGTGTGTCAGGATCGTTGTCAGAGCTTCACATCAAAGGTTTCCTCTGCAGCTCGAGTCCTTCGACCAATCAGATCCCCTCATGGACGGCCTCCAACACCTCACTGAGAGTACTGCAGTATCCAAACATAGTACTAAGCCAGGACTCAGTGTAGTACACATCAGTGATAGACATCATTCACTGATACACAGTCATAGTATTCACTGATACACAGTCATAGTATTCACTGATACACAGTCGTGGTATTCAGTGTGACACCTAAACCTGTCACTCACAGAGTCTCATGTGAGAGTACTCACTCTTGTAGTACTCTGTGCAGTACTGCCAAGTGACAAAAACATGAAATCCAATCTGTTTCTGCAGTTTTCTGTTTTCAGCTGAATCAGTTCTGAACACTCACACACACACACACACACACACACACACACACACACACACACACACACACACACACACACACTCAGGGGTAGTAACTCTACTACAGCAGTAGTGGAATGTAACAAAGTACATTTACTGTACCAGTACTGCACTTCAGAGCTGAGCTGAAGACGAGCAGCTGCAGCTTTAAAGCGATGAACACATGAACTGATCGGCCGAGTCTCATTTCTAAGAGTCAGTCTGCTTCACCGCTGCTTTCGTTGTTCTGTCCTCAGACCGTTCGGGCCAGTGATGATGATGTCAGAGAATCTGGAGCAGAGTGATGATGTCAGCGTCCTTCCCCCTCATGAGGTGGAGTCCCCCAGGGAGGAGGACGGACACTGCCCCCTGCCCTTCAGGTGAGAGCCCGCAGAGTCAACTAACGGCTGTTCAGAAAGAAAGATGGCCGCCAGCGTGGAGGAGGTCACCTGACCAACAGTGTGAACATGTCTTCTTCATTCTTCGTCTTCCCCTTGTTTTAAGTTTTTGAACTACAGATTCCATGATGCTTTGGGGGATGTAAACAGGAAGTGTAATGTTGCCATGGTGACAATGAGTAGCCTGAGCGTTTACAGTTAGCTAAACTTTCTGAATTAGCTGTTAGCTGCTTGTGTTAGCAGTTAGCTGTTAGCAGCTCCTGTTAGCTGTTAGCTGTAAAAGAAGAAAAGTTGAAAACATGAAGCTTGTCAGGGAAGTTCTGCAGAGTCTTTTTTGAGACTTCTGAGCAGATTTCTGGACGTTTGTTCACAGACATCAGACAGACGGACGTCCTCAGAAAGTCTCAGTGAATCTGAAAATGTCTGTCTCATGTTTTGGATGCAGATTGTCTTTTTAAATCAATGAGCTGATGAACAGCCGCAGACTCGTCGAGGCTGCAGGTGGAAACTCCTCACAGCTGGAGACATGAGACCAGATGTGGAGGACAGACAAGCGTCCACACGGTGTGTTGTTGGTGGACGCTCAGCTGCAGTGAACACACACGATCTGCTTCAGATCCTCCTCCAATCAGCCAACTCCCTCATTAGTCCTGACAAAGTGTGTGTGTATGTGTGTGTGCGCGCACGTGTGCGCACGCGTGCGCACGCATGTGTGTGTGTTTGGCAGGAGATGAAAGCTGAGGAGACGTGCAGGACAGACAATACAGAGAGGGACAGCCTCAGTGTCTCACTGCTCTGTTATTCCTGTCACGTACAAAACAAGCTACAGAATTAGTGTGTGTGTGTGTGTGTGTGTGTGTGTGTGTGTGTGTGTGTGTGTGTGTGTGTGTGTGTGTGTGTGCGCCTGCAGCATGTGCACTCAGCTCACGTTTCCAGGCAGCAGAGCTCAGAGGGGCTGATGGGAAGGAGGTGTGTGTGTGTGTGTGTGTGTGTGTGTGTGTGTGTGTGTGTGTGTGTGTGTGTGTGTGTGTGTGTGTGTGTGTGTGTGTGTGTGCGATTCAGTGCCTCGTCGTGGTTTGGATGAAGTGATTCTTGCTCTTGTCAGTCAGCAGTTTTTACAGCTGAGACTTGAAGTACACTGTCCTCGTTATACTGACTTACTTTTACTGTAGTGACGTTTTCAGCGCTGTGTTTTTAGTGTGGTGTTAGTACTTTTACTGCAGTAAAGGACCCGAGTACTTCAGCTCTGTGACAACGATCTGAAACGTTCAGTGTGTGAACGCAG
>NC_092065.1:29239570-29242070 GCF_039877785.1 Chaetodon trifascialis | reverse complement strand
GATTCGTCACACGATGAGTCTTTGATTTCAGACAAAGTAAACGAAAACATCTCGATGATTGTCAGCTCCAACAGAATCCATCCATCAGCTGCGGCTAGCTAATGCTAATGCTAACACACAGAACAAACATGATATCATGCTAACAGACTGGGGCTAAAGCTAACAGGTCCAGGTGCAAGGCATCAATCATGATGATGAAGATGATGTGGAAGAAGCAGCATCGTAATGGTCCTGCAGTAAAGAGCCAGTTAACCCTGTAGCTCTTGTTGTTGTTGTTGTTGTTGTTGTTGTTGTTGTTGTTGTTGTTGTTGCTGTGATGTTCAGATCAATGATTGTATTGATTTTAACCAGCTGAGTGACAGCTGAGTGACATCAAATGAGGAAGTGATTGACTGAAGAATGATGAACGGCTGAATCTCTGACATGAATTCTGTTGCCTTCACAGACCGTCAGCAAGTACAACTCTCAGTACCACAAACTGTTCCAGACCGTCCCCAAAGAGGAGATCCTGATGAAAGGTAGGACTGACGGGACGGCCGCTCGTCGTGTCTCAGGTCCACTTGACGTCAGCTCACGTCCACTCTCTTCTTCTTCTGCAGTGTATTCGTGTGCGCTGCTGAGAGACATCCTGCTGCAGGGACGACTCTACATCTCCAGGAACTGGTTGTGTTTCTACGCTAACCTGTTTGGTAAAGACATCAAGGTGAGTGAGGACGCCGCCGCCCTGCCCCCACCAGCTGCCCCTTTAAATACACATTTCTTCTTCACTGGTTTACCTTCATCCACACTAGACCAGAGTTTCCTCACGTGCAAAGGAGTCAGTTTAAGACCACTTCCTGTTAATTTTCTGAGAGCTTGTGACGACGAGACGTTGGACCTGTCGGTCACGGCCGCGCTGCATCTTTAAGAAGAAGCCTGAAAACATGATGCTCAGCTCGAGCTGTTTGTCCTGCTGGTCCAGAGTCAGGTCAAAGGTCACGCCACCGTTCAGGATGAGGTGTTGTGAGTCATGGTGGATCAGGTGCTCTGCAGCCGCAGTGTGTGCTCTGACCAGCAGGTGGCAGCAGGAAGCGTTCCCTCTGACTTCTTCTCACTGCGCAGGTCTGTATTCCCGTGGTGTCGGTCCGGCTGGTGAAGAAACACAAGACGGCCGGCCTGGTGCCAAACGGCCTGGCTATCACCATGGATACCGGACAGAAGGTACCACACGGGACGAGCACACAGCAGAGATACACATCAGTACACACAAGTACTCACTCGTCAGTACTGATGGGTTACCGACAGCTTGACGCCAACACTGACGCCATCATCAGACCACTGCCGCTCACTGTGACCTGCCTGCTGTCTGTCTCTGTCCATTCAATTCAATTCAGTTTTATTTGTATAGCGCCAAATCACAACAGAAGTTGTCTCAGGACACTTTCCATATAGAGCTGGTACAGACCAAGCTCTTTATCTACAGAGAACCAACAATTCCCCCATGAGCAACAAAAACTTCCTTTTAACAGGCAGAAACCTCAGACTGAACCAGACTCTGGGTGGGCGGCCATCTGCCTCCACCGGCTGGGTGAGAGAGGAAGAGCAAGAGAGGGAGAGAGAGACAGACAGACAGACAGACAGACAGACAGACAGACAGACAGACAGACAGACAGACAGACAGACAGACAGACACAGACAGACAGACAGACACAGACAGACAGACAGACAGACAGACAGACAGACACAGACAGACAGAGACAGAGCGACAGACAGACACAGACAGACAGACACAGACAGACAGACAGACAGACAGACAGACAGACAGACACAGACAGACAGACACAGACAGACAGACAGACAGACAGACAGACAGACAGACAGACAGACATGCAGTCACAGTAACAGTGACAGTGGATGTAATAACAGCAGTAGCAGTTGCAGTGGATGTCAGGCAGGGCCAAGGCAGGAGACGCAGCTGAAATCCACAATCCAGATTCAGCCACTGTGTAACCTGCAGGTCCATCTGTCTGTCTCTCTGTCTGCAGTATGTGTTTGTGTCCCTGCTGTCCAGAGACAGCGTCTACGATGTCCTCAGGAGGATCTGCACTCACCTGCAGGTTTGTGCTTCGTCTCTTGACAGGAAGTGAAGCTGGAATCTGTTGGTCGTCCCGGCCGCACGCTGACTTCCTGTTTGTGTTTGTAGGTGAACGGGAAGAGTCTGAGTCTGAAGCAGTACCTGGAGGAGCCCAGCTCTCTGTCCATGGTAACGTCGCCGTGAACGAGACACTTCCTGTCTGTCAGCTACGCCACATTAGCTTCGTTAGCCCGAGGGACTGAACACACATCAACAAAGTGTTCCCAGTGATTGTGGAGACATTTTGGCTTATAGCAACAAAGTATGAAGACTTGAGTCCTGATCTGGATCTGGACTGACAGACAGGAGGAAGACAAATGTGTCCTGTTGATTTGAGAGATAAAAAAAACATCAGAGGCTTTTAAAAACCCGTAGAAGCAGAAATAA
>NC_092065.1:29207070-29234570 GCF_039877785.1 Chaetodon trifascialis | reverse complement strand
TAACACGTCATTAACACGTCACATCGTTAATATGTCACATCGTTAACATGTCACATCGTTAACACGTCACATCGTTAACACGTCATGTCATTAACACGTCATTAACACGTCACATCGTTAACACGTCATGTCATTAACACGTCATTAACACGTCACATCGTTAACATGTCACATCATTAACACGTCATTGACACGTCACATCATTAACACGTCATGTCATTAACACGTCACATCGTTAATATGTCACATCGTTAACACATCACATCGTTAACATGTCACATCGTTAATATGTCACATCGTTAACACGTCACATCGTTAACACGTCACATCGTTAACACATCACATCGTTAATATGTCACATCGTTAACACGTCACATCGTTAACATGTCACATCGTTAACACATCACATCGTTAACATGTCATTAACACGTCACATCATTAACACATCATGTCATTAACACGTCACATCGTTAACACGTCACATCGTTAACATGTCACATCGTTAACACATCACATCATTAACACGTCATGTCATTAACACGTCATTAACACGTCACATCGTTAACACGTCATGTCATTAACACGTCACATCGTTAACATATCACATCGTTAACACGTCATTAACACGTCACATCGTTAACATGTCACATCGTTAACATGTCACATCGTTAACACGTCACATCGTTAACATGTCACATCGTTAACACGTCACATCGTTAACACGTCACATCGTTAACACGTCATGTTAACACATCATTAACACGTCATTAACACGTCATTAACACGTCACATCGTTAACACGTCATGTTAACACATCATTAACATGTCATTAACACGTCATTAACACGTCACATCGTTAACACGTCATGTCATTAACATGTCACATCGTTAATATGTCACATCGTTAACACGTCACATCGTTAACATGTCACATCGTTAACATGTCATTAACACGTCACATCATTAACACGTCATGTCATTAACACGTCACGTCGTTAACACGTCACATCGTTAACACATCACATCGTTAATATGTCACATCGTTAACACGTCACATCGTTAACATGTCACATCGTTAACACATCACATCGTTAACATGTCATTAACACGTCACATCATTAACATGTCACGTCGTTAACACGTCACATCGTTAACACATCACATCGTTAACATGTCATTAACACGTCACATCATTAACATGTCACATCGTTAACATGTCACATCGTTAACATGTCACATCGTTAACACGTCACATCGTTAACACGTCACATCGTTAACATGTCACATCGTTAACACGTCATGTTAACACATCATTAACACGTCATTAACACGTCATTAACACGTCACATCGTTAACACGTCATGTTAACACATCATTAACATGTCATTAACACGTCATTAACACGTCACATCGTTAACACGTCATGTCATTAACATGTCACATCGTTAATATGTCACATCGTTAACACGTCACATCGTTAACATGTCACATCGTTAACATGTCATTAACACGTCACATCATTAACACGTCATGTCATTAACACGTCACGTCGTTAACACGTCACATCGTTAACACATCACATCGTTAATATGTCACATCGTTAATATGTCACATCGTTAACACGTCACATCGTTAACATGTCACATCGTTAACATGTCATTAACACGTCACATCATTAACACGTCATGTCATTAACACGTCACGTCGTTAACACGTCACATCGTTAACACATCACATCGTTAACATGTCACATCGTTAACATGTCACATCGTTAACATGTCACATCGTTAACACGTCACATCGTTAACACGTCACATCGTTAACATGTCACATCGTTAACACGTCATGTTAACACATCATTAACACGTCATTAACACGTCATTAACACGTCACATCGTTAACACGTCATGTTAACACATCATTAACATGTCATTAACACGTCATTAACACGTCACATCGTTAACACGTCATGTCATTAACATGTCACATCGTTAATATGTCACATCGTTAACACGTCACATCGTTAACATGTCACATCGTTAACATGTCATTAACACGTCACATCATTAACACGTCATGTCATTAACACGTCACGTCGTTAACACGTCACATCGTTAACACATCACATCGTTAATATGTCACATCGTTAATATGTCACATCGTTAACACGTCACATCGTTAACATGTCACATCGTTAACATGTCATTAACACGTCACATCATTAACACGTCATGTCATTAACACGTCACGTCGTTAACACGTCACATCGTTAACACATCACATCGTTAATATGTCACATCGTTAACACATCACATCGTTAACATGTCATTAACACGTCACATCATTAAAACGTCATGTCATTAACACGTCACATCGTTAACACGTCACGTCGTTAACACGTCACATCGTTAACACATCACATCGTTAACATGTCATTAACACGTCACATCATTAACATGTCACATCGTTAACACGTCACATCGTTAACATGTCACATCGTTAACACGTCACATCGTTAACATGTCACATCGTTAACATGTCACATCATTAACACGTCATGTCATTAACACGTCATTAACACGTCACATCGTTAACACGTCATTAACACGTCACATCGTTAACACGTCACATCGTTAACACGTCATGTTAACACATCATTAACACGTCATTAACACGTCATTAACACGTCACATCGTTAACACGTCATGTTAACACATCATTAACATGTCATTAACACGTCATTAACACGTCACATCGTTAACACGTCATGTCATTAACATGTCACATCGTTAATATGTCACATCGTTAACACGTCACATCGTTAACATGTCACATCGTTAACATGTCATTAACACGTCACATCATTAACACGTCATGTCATTAACACGTCACGTCGTTAACACGTCACATCGTTAACACATCACATCGTTAATATGTCACATCGTTAACACGTCACATCGTTAACATGTCACATCGTTAACACATCACATCGTTAACATGTCATTAACACGTCACATCATTAACACGTCATGTCATTAACACGTCACATCGTTAACACGTCACGTCGTTAACACGTCACATCGTTAACACATCACATCGTTAACATGTCATTAACACGTCACATCATTAACACGTCACATCATTAACACGTCACATCGTTAACACGTCACATCGTTAACATGTCACATCGTTAACACGTCATTAACACGTCATGTCATTAACACGTCACATCGTTAACACGTCACATCGTTAACACATCACATCGTTAATATGTCACATCGTTAACACATCACATCGTTAATATGTCACATCGTTAACACGTCACATTGTTAACATGTCACATCGTTAATATGTCACATCGTTAACACGTCATTAACACGTCACATCGTTAATGTCATTAACACGTCACATCGTTAACACGTCATGTCATTAACACGTCACATCGTTAACACGTCATGTCATTAACACGTCACGTCGTTAACACGTCACATCGTTAACGTCACATCGTTAACATGTCACATCGTTAATTTGTCACATCGTTAACACGTCACGTCGTTAACACGTCACGTCGTTAACACGTCACATCGTTAACACGTCACATCTTACCTGGTTTCATCTTGTTTCTCAGGTTTCTTGTCTTCTCGCTGGAATCAGCTCAGATAAGTTCAGGATTCACTTCTGGAGTCCATCACCAGATGGATACACCAGGAAGGAAGCAGAGGACTTAGATGTGAGGATTAGGTGACCTTTGACCCCTGACCTCAATACTGCTCCTTTGCCAGCCTGGGTCAGAGGTCAAAGGTCAAGCTGTGAAGCAGCAGCTAAAGCTGCTCTGTGACAGTCGAGTATGTTTCTGTTTCTCTGCTGAGGACGTCCACATTCATTCATTCATTCATTCATTCATTCATTCATTCATCATTTCAGCTCCTTAAACAGTGGAAACATGAATTCTGCTCTCCAGTTTGAGGTTAGATAAAGGAAACGGAGACGGTTTCATGGGTTGATTTTAAGTTGATAAAATGTTTTCATTCACTCAAACTTCAGTTTGGGATAAATCAGAAACACCTTCTTGACTTTCTAACAAGGGAATCTTTATTTTTCACTAACAATCCTAAAAACATATTTACATGACCTGAGCAGGACCAGGTCTGAGCAGGACCAGGTCTGAGCAGGACCAGAACCTGCTCGGCCCACAGGACAGACACACAGCCTGATCCCAGACCAGCCCTGCTTCACTTCAACAGCAGACTGACTGGCTCAGATAGTGGTCCCAGTACAGATCCTGAGCCAGAGCTGCTCTCCTGCTGGGAGCTGTGGGATGGATGAACACTTCCTGTCTCCGTTCACAGCTTCCTGTCTTCTGTCTCTGCTCATGTTGCTCTGTTGGTTTGTTTCCTTTGTTTCGTCTTTTTATTTCCTCTCGTCATCCTGAAGTTTATGATCTTGTTTTTTGTTCATTACCATAATGTCCTGTTACTTCCTGTCCCGGTCCTCGTTTCCTCTGCTGTTGTGTATTGTCTCACGTGTCCATTGTCTCATTAGCCACTGCAGCTAGCAGATGACTCCTCCCCTCGGAGACTCCACCATGTCCGGCTGGCTGGAGAACGGCCTGGGATTCATCGGCCCTCCCCCGACCAAAAACCCCACGTCTCCGTCACACCCTCCCACCCCGCCGTCCTTCTCCGTCCCAGCATGCATCCTGCCCGACGCCGACAGCAGCTGGACGTCGGAGTGCGCGTTGGCCACCGTGTGGCGACGCACGCCGCCGGACTTCTCCAGGTACGCCTCGCCCTCCTGCTCTACCAGCGGGGCCAGAGACGACGAGTCGGAGGAGTTGTGATGCTGAGTGACGGTGATCTCCGGCTGCGACTGGTTGCCTAGCAACGACCCAGAGGACCGCAGATGTCGGGACTCTGGACGGGGAGACAGGAAGCCGAGAGTGAGTCAACACGACCGCAGGAAACTTTGATTTCATGGTTTAAGGTCATAATTCACGTCCAAACATTTCAACAAGTCAACAACAACATCCGACGAAGAACAAACAGAAACAATCCAAGAACAAACATCAAGTTCTCAAATATTCAGGAGAAATCAGAGTTTGAATGTGAAGACCTGAAACCTGAAAGAACTACATATAAGATAAGATAAGATAAGATAAGATAAGATAAGATAAGATAAGATAAGATAAGATAAGATAAGATAAGATAAGATAAGATAAGATAAGATAAGATTGGTACTTTATTCATCACAGCACACACATGCTACAGGGAGGAGGAGACTGCACACACGCCATGCGTTTGACCCGTCCTCGGTCCGTCGATCCTCCGCGGCAGACCAGGAGCGGTGGGCTGCCAGCCGATGTCGGTGCCCGCGCCCGGGGACCCATCCTCCTTCGTCACCGATGGTCAGGCGGTGGTCTTCTTGCATGTTTTTAGTGGGGGTTATTACGGAGGAAACCCCGGGTGAACACGGGGAGAACATGCAAACTCCACACAGAAAGGCCCTTTTTCCTCGAGCAGCAGGCACTGAAGACATGGTGGAGGACACGCCAGCAGCGCCCACAGCGGGATTCGAACCTGGGACCTTCTAGCTCCCCGTATGCACAGAATACACGTATATATACGCACAGAATACACGTATATATACGCAGAATACACATATACAAATATATGCACAGAATACACGTATATATATATATATGTACAGAAAGCGTACAGAGTGCGTGAGGCGCAGAAGCGTCGCGTCGTGTTGGTTTAGTGAGAGATGTGGCGGCTTGCACAGCAGAGCTGATAAAATGAGCTCCTGGTTTCTGGGGTGACTTCGTCCTCACGGACAGAATATCGATTGATTATTGATTTTATTTGACTTCTCATTTCTCAGTCGAAGTGTTAAAGCTCCATCATTCTCCTGCCGCTCTGATCACATCATCAGTTTTAATTTCGTACACAAAATGATCTCGTTTACGTCGTTTTTGGTTTGTGGCAGCAGAGCGAGGAGGAAACAGTTAATTCAAGAATATTTAAGATGAGATGATGCTGATGCAACATCTTCACTGCCACGTTTGACTTGGTTGAACTTGGACTCTTCTTATTTGTTTGCTGTAATGAAGGAGGTTAATGTGAGTTGCTGCTGGCTGTTTTCATGTTTGAGCTGTGTGAGTGCAGCGAGGCCTCCTGCCCAGGCCTCAGCGCCGGAGTCACAGCAGGGATCAGGACTTTAATCTGATCAGGCCAGTTTACGGGAGGGTTGAGTCTGTTTGTGAAACCTGGTCGAAGGAATTACACATTCCCTCCTGAAGCAAAGCTGCTGCCCCCCCCACACACACACACACACACACACACACACACACACACACACACACACACACACACACACACACACACACACACACACACACACACACACACACACACACACACACACACACACACAGCTTGTGAAACAGCAGCAGCAGATATCTGTTAGCATTTGTTAGCCACACTGCTAAAAGTCGACCACACAGGAGCGAAGACAGAAAGAGCCGAAATGAAAAGACGTAATTGCTGCTCTTCAGGTGACAGGTGTGACAGGTGTGACAGGTGTGACAGGTGTGACACACTTTGAGCTGTTTCATTCACAATCGAGCTGCTGGAATGAAACCACAGCAGCAGATTAAGCAGCTCACCTCCCCGCTGAGAGGATTTAACAGCTTATTACTACGGAGCCACGCCCCCTGACCTCTGACCTCTGAAACAGGCTGTGCAGCCACTCTGGAGCTCAGATAAACTTTACCAACGACGATGAAGACCAATCTTCCTCTTTGTTGTTCTGTTAGAGAACAAACTGCTGGTTTTGCATCTTTGAGCTAATTAATAGAAATGAGGAGCATTTTAAACATTTTACAAAGAGGAAAGAAATCGGCCAACATGATGTTTGTTTGTTATTAAGATGCTGCGAAGCAGCTGTGAGCAGCGACTAGGGTGAGAACCTTTCACGTTCAGGAGAGCCACTGCTAAAACAACACCCACCACAACAACAACAACAACAACAACAACACCCACCACCACCACCACAACAACAACAACAACAACAACACCCACCACAACAACAACAACACCCACCACCACCACCACCACCACCACCACAACAACAACAACAACAACAACAACACCCACCACCACAACAACAACACCCACCACAACAACAACGATGACAGCAACCACAACAACACCCACAAAATCCACAACAAAAACTTCTATAACATCCACAACAACAACAACTACTACTACAACAACTACAACAACTACAACAACAACAACCACAACATCAACAACGACATCAACAGTCGTAACAATAATAGCACTGCACATCCTTTAGTAAAACTTGTATTCAAATAAGAGCCGGGTCTCCTTTAGAGGCCGGGGGGTGAAGGGTGGATAAAGTCCTGTCGGCTGTCATATTGTGTGTTTTCCAGTCATGATGTATATTTCCACTTTCATTTCTAAGACTAAATATAACCGCGCTGTTTTTGAACCTCGTTGTTCTGGATCATCTGAAATGGAGAGGAAATTGAGGGTTTCTTTCTAATGAAATTCTCGAGGGCTTTAAATTTGAAATGGATACAGGAAGTGTACTGTTTGTATAAACGGTGTAGTGCCGTACCTCTGACGGGTCAAAGGAGAGTGGATTAAAACGAGGCTTTGTCAGAAAATATGACCAATACGTGGAATTAGAAATAAAGGCCTGCCTCTAACACAAGCCTGCTTCAAATAAAGGCCTGTTACCTGCTGCAGTTGAGGTAACTACTTTAGGAATTATTAATTATTATTCCAATAATTTATACAGCACATTGAAACAAAGCTGAATGAAGTTTGATTTGATTTGACTGAGATTGATTGAGTTTATTAAAGTCGCTGCTAACAGTGATTTTCAGTATCTCGTTTCATCTGTCAGAAATTTTTGGATGAATTTTCTGGTCTATAAATTGACACAGAAACACAACAACAACAACAACAACAATAATAATATAACATTTAATAATATAGTATCCGGCCATTTTTCTGTGTTAAGTACTTTTACCTTTAATACTTAAATTGTTTTTAAATAACATGACATTAAGCTCAGATACTTTACTTAAAGTACCATTTGAAGTGACGGGTCTGAGACCTGCTCGGTGGACTGACCTAACAGGAGCTGGTTCCTCTTGTGCAGAACGTTGCTGAGATACGGAGACACGATGATCTCCACCAGACGCTCCAACTGGTAATACTCCAAACTGGGACTACCAGACTCGTGGATTCCCTGAGAGAAAGGAAAGTTTTTTAATCTTTATCATCACAGACTGGAGAGGTGAGGGACGCTGGGACTCACGGTGAGTGAACAGGCATCTCAGCTGATCGAATGTGGGTTGATGTTAAATTTCTGCCTTTCTGAGGAACAATTAGAGATTCATACGTTAACATTAATATTCTACTTCATCAGTTCATGGGTTAATGTTACGCTTACTTGATCTGGTAATGAAGTGGCAACAAAAACAGAGAGACACGTTGGACACAAAACTCCCAGTTAACCAAACACGTTTAAAGAGACAAAGAAGGCGACGGGAAAATTAAAATCCTCAAGGTTTCTATCACAGTTTAAAGACCCACTTCCTGTTTCAATAACATATCAATTGTTCTTTAAGATTGGTACAAACGTGTGCATGAGCTCACCTGCAGCACCAACAGCATCTGTGTGACAGGTGGAGGGACGGAGGATGCAGCTACCAGAACGTCCTCCAGGTGGAGCTTCAGCAGCACCAGGTCTCTGAAGGCCAACAGAGCCATCTGCCTCACTGTGAGCTCCTGACCCTGAACACACACACACACACACACACACACACACACACACACACACACACACACACACACACACACACACACACACACACACACACACACAGAGTCAGACACACACACACAGAGTCAGACACACCTCAGCAGTAGTTCAGTCCAGAGCTCTGCACGTTAATCCAATGACCTCCTGATCCAAGATGGTTTAAGGATTTCAGTGAACGACTTTAGATCCTCTAAGAAACACACACACACACACACACACACACACACACACACACACACACACACACACACACACACACACACACACACACACACACACAGCGGTCACACCTGTGCTGTGTTGGGATTGCTGGTCTCTGCTGTAGATTAACAGTCTGGTCCTGAGCTGCTCTGTATGGAGCGTCTACGATAGCGGCCATGCTAGCGGCCATGCTAGCAGCTCTGTACGTAGCCACGGCAGTACTTCGAGCTAAATGCTAACATGCTGATGCTCTAACAGTAACCTTTATGCAGCTCTGTGAGTCGCTTCAGAGCGATGAGGGTGCAGTTCTTCATACAAATGAACATGATATCAACGTGTACACAGAAATCTGTTTGCTTCCAATGAACCGAGCAGCTTGTTCAAACCAAAAAGACCAATCAGGACGCTTCATTCACATTTCCATGGCAACACGGCTCTCCAGAATATCTTAATTAGGTGAAGTGGCCTTGATTAATGGAGTCTGAGATTATGATGGTTGATTACCTGCAGAGGGTTTAATGAGTGTTTTCAGCCTGAAGCTGCTTCACTTTAATCTCCTGTTTCAGAGTTTGCAGTTTGTGTCGAAAGCTCTTAAATCAATCAATTCAGATGATCAGCTTCATATTTCTGCAGCTCCACCTCCAGAGAGCATCATGGGAAACTTCAGGTGTTCACAGCAGCTGTTAATGTGTCAGATCCATGCAAGCAGAGTACAGAAACCTTCACCTGTGTACACAGGTGAAGAGCGTGAGCACACCTGAGCAGGCTGGTTTACTGTAAACCTGCCTAAAATCTCCAGAGACTGCATCAGGGTCAGTTTACAGGCTGCGACAGAAGCGACCAACAGGAGACCTCAGACTCTAAGGCAGCACCTCCTCTCGCCTAACAGCTAGCTTAGCTTAGCATAAAGATTGAAAGCAGGGGGAAACAGCTAGCTTAGCTTAGCAGAAAGACTGTTCTCGATGTCGGAAAACACCTGTGAGGAGGTTTTACGAGCCGATACGACACATCTGCTGTCATTTATTAGCCACAGCGTTAGCTAGCTGACAGCTAGCTCGGCTAGCTTACTGTGCGTTACAGCAGCACAAAAGGCTAAATGTTCTGACCATCACCATGACGATCAGAACAGTGACATAACTGATGACATCAGCGCTGCTCTGATGTCCAGTCCTTCAGCTGTGCGTGTGTGCGTGTGTGCGTGTGTGCGTGTGTGCGTGTGTGCGTGTGTGCGTGCGTACCTGGACGGGGTAGAAGATGGCCTGCAGGGTGGGGAGCGTCTCCGTGAAGAATCTGTCCCACATTTTGGCGAGGACAGCGAGCTGCTCATCACCTACGGGACAATACGGGTGGTTACCATGGAAACCCATCACACACAGGTGGATCGTCAGGTTTCACAGCCGGGACTCAGGTGTGCACGTAAACACGCTCAGTGTCCATCAAAGAGACATGTCCACGAAGACAAGCACAACACTAAAAACTATTTTAGGAGCAACAACTGAGGGGACAGCGAGGACCAATCAAAGCTCACCAAACACCCAGCAGTCTCACCTGAGTGGAGGAGCACCTGATCCAGGACTTCAGACAGACCTCGAGTCAGCAGCTGGTTCTGAAACACAGACATGGTAACACACACACACACACACACACACACACACACACACACACACACACACACACACACACACACACACACACACACACACACACACACACACACACACACACACACACCGGTAAATCTGTTATTGTTCTTTATTTTACTGGTCTTTAATGTCTTCATGTCCACTGGTCGTCTTGTCTCATTCCTGGTGCCAGCTGGTAGAAATCTGTTTGACCGCTGACGTTTGTCTCTTGTCTGGAGACTATAAACTGTCCTAATCTGTCCTAAAGCTGTTGGACAAACACGTTAATCAGCTCCAGTAAACCCGAGGACGTTCCTGTGCTGAAGCTTCACTGTGAGAATCTGCTGAGTCATCGTCACAGATTCATTTGGTAAAAACAGGAAATGACCTAACGTGACCTTTGAGGGAAACGAAGGTCATCGTCTCGCTCCACATTTTATCTGGACGTTAAAGTTCAGTTTTGCCAAGTCGTCTCAGGATGCGGACAGGACGGACACGTCAGCACTGAGACTGTCCAGTACAGCACAGGCAGGTGGGACAGGAAGGTGTCCCCTGACTGACAGGAAGTCCTCCTCTGGCTCATCGTCTTCATCACCAGCCGCTGATCTCTCCGCCTGAAGGCCGAGTCCATTCATGAAAAGGATCAGGAGGCACAGACAGCGGCGAGCCCAGGTCACCTCGGGTCACCTCGGATCACCTTGGATCACCTCGGGTCACCTGAGCCTGCCCTCCGTCTCTGAAGACGCTCTGACTTCTGTTTCACACTGAATGACGAGACCACATGAGACCTGATCCAGCTGCTGGGGTTTGTGGACACGTTCTCGTCCAGTCTGAGAACTTAAAGACAAGACAGTAAGCTCAGTCCACGTTGTGAGTTACAGGTGACTTTCAGTGTTGCAGTCCGGCTTCGTCCACCTGAAGCCGGATCCTAAATCTGGACTGACAGGACTGGACTGTTAATGTGACGCTGCACGATCGGAAACAGCATGAAGAAGCAAGCCGAACATTTTTCAAGACATTTTCATGTAATTTCACATGATTTATTTATATTTAATGTCCCTGTAAACATCCATCCATCCTCTATGCCGCTTATCCCTTTCGTGGGTTGCGGGGGGGCCGGAGCCTATCTCGGCTGTCGGCGGGTGGGAGGCGGGGTACACCCTGGACCGGTCGGCAGCCGATTGCAGGGCACAAACACACAACCATTCACACTCACACTCACACCTAGGGGCAATTTAGAGTCACCAATCAACCTATGAGCATGTTTCTGGTCTGTGGGAGGAAGCCGGAGAGAAGCCACGCATGCACGGGAACAACATGCAAACTTCACACAGAAAGGCCAGACCCAGGAATCGAACCTGCGACCTTCTTGCTGTGAGGCACGCGCACTACCTGCTGCGCCACCGTGCAGCCCCCCTGTAAACATGTCTTTCTTTATTGTTTGTGATGAAGCATCTCGTTAGCTTCACTTCTGTTTGTTACTGTCAAACCTGACGCTCGCTTCATGATTCAGCTGCACAATAATGACCAAACCTGAGATCCGTGGAGGGATGATTCTCTGCTCAAACGGGAGAAAACGCATCATTATCATTTCACTTTCTACCCTCTATTATTGATAAGTGATGGTTCAAGTTTAACTGACACAAATACAGATACAGGAAGTCAGAAGCACCTCGGCGTTTCCTCTGACGGTGAAGACAAAGAGCTGCTGGTTTAACCGTCAGGTTTTATTACATAAAAACAGGAAGTAAAGAATGAAAGTACCTGGAAGTAGTCAGTGATGAAAGAGCCCATCTCCGTTTTAAGAAGCCACCTGCAAAGACATGAAGGAGTTCAGGAAGGAAGACCGACAGCCGCCATGTTCCCTCCTCATCGTCACACGGGGAAGAAACAGGAAGTTTATGTTCCAGGAGTGAAACTGAACTTTCTAAACTCCTTTTGTGGGTCAGAGGAGACATAAAAACCACGAGAGGCTTCAGTCTGAGGGATTCGCGTCACCTTGGACGGACCGAGTCTCTTCACTGCTCGTCCTCTCCGTCTCTGATCTGAAAGCTGCACTGAAGAGACGAAGCTTCCTCACCTGATGCTCTCGTTGAGAGTGTACAGCTCGTTGGACTGCAGCTGTCCACCCTGGAACACCTTGATCACAGCTGATTGGACGCTGAGGACACACAAAGAAACACAGGTAGGGTCAGAGGTCAACACACCGTGAGTCACAGAAGCTGCGCGTCCTGCGTCCGAGACCTTCGTCAAACCACCTGTGGAAACAGACGCAGAGGACGTCCAGCATCAGAGGACGTCCAGCATCACTGATGTCCACAAAACCAACGCGGGAGCCAACAAAGCAGTTCACACTGAGGACACGTCCTCGAGGCCTCGTCACAGGTTGACGTGTAAACTGTGGTCTTTATCCCATCATGCACTACGGTTCACACCTGAACAGCTGATCTGCTGCAGACTGACTGACTAACTGAGTCCTGCCCGGACGTCCCCTGTGACTGCAGTACTATCATGCATTATATCATGACTCAGCAAAAATCTCCACCTGTGTCCCACAATGCAAAGCGCTGGAGGGGCCACAACAACCAGAGAAGTAAAGCTTCAGTGGAGTCACAGACCTTTTAAGTGAGACGCCGAGCCGGGACAGACTTCACTGTGAAGCGTGTGGCGTCCTCGACATGACTCAGCGGGCTGACAGGACGTGGCCCCGCTGCCACCTCCACTTCCTACCAAACATCCTGCTCGCTGCAGAGCGGAGCAGGAAACTGGCCCACGAGGAGACGAGCTGCAAGTTTCTGCAGAAAAGACTGAAACGTGCTGAGACGCCGAGCGGCACGAGGGTCCAGCGGGACACTTCAGTGCTTTCATGTCACAGCACGGGACTGCATGCGTGCATCAGCCTGCTGCCACCACGACTCAAGGCCAGAACAGAGGCAGGACACAGAGGGACAGACAGACAGATGGATGGATCTGATCCGGTCTGATCTGGTCTGGTCTGATCTGATCTGATCTGATCTGATCCGGTCTGGTCTGATCTGATCTGATCTGATCTGATCTGATCTGGTCTGATCTGATCTGACTCAGACTCCTGACCTTCAGTAGAACCTGTTCTTCTTTAAGACGTCTGGAAAACACAAGGCGGCACTTTTCTTCTGTTTTAAGCTGATGTTTAGACCCATAACACACACACACGCACGCACGCACGCACGCACGCACGCACGCACGCACGCACGCACGCACGCACGCACGCACGCACACACACACACACACACACACACACACACACACACACACACACACACACACACACACACACACACACACACACACACACACACACACACACACACACACACACACGGCTGTGTCCTAAACACACTGTCTGTGTTGTGGGATCATGATAACATCTGATGAGGTGAGACATGAACCGGACTGAACCTGACACTTCAGAACTGATCCAGGTTCAGATCTTCACTCCAGGAACACCTTAAAGGTGCAGAG
This sequence comes from Chaetodon trifascialis, assembly GCF_039877785.1. NCBI lineage: Eukaryota > Metazoa > Chordata > Actinopteri > Chaetodontiformes > Chaetodontidae > Chaetodon > Chaetodon trifascialis. The sequence continues at coordinate 29,220,390 of NC_092065.1, read as the reverse complement.
TCTGACCTGTTCCACACGCTGGTGTTGGAGAGCTGCAGCGCAGGTGAGCTGGCGTGGAACCGGGCGAGGTCCGACAGAACCGGAGAACTCATGAACCGAGGCCTGGGGCGCCGGAAAGATCCCATCATGCACCCTGGTTACTGAGGAGAAAGGAAGCAAATGGTTACTGATGAAGATAAACTGTAGCTTAGCAACATGCTAAATTAGCATGTTTTACATCACGCTTTATGCCTCCACCAGGTAATCTGATTACAACAACACAGTGAACAGTGTTTTAACGTTGAAAAGGTGCTTTTCTAAAGAGCGTCCTCACAAGTCTGGACAGCCTCAGGTGCTCTGAGTTCAACACACTGTCCCACTGATCTACAGGTGGAGGTAACACGGCAAGAAGGACCGCAACAACCAGCGAAGAAGAAACGCCAGGCAAGTAAACAAAGATGGACACGATGCAGCATTTCAAACACCGAGAAAGGAATAAAGAAACACGTTCGTCTGTTTCTTTGAGCTCCAGGCAGAGCACCTTCAGACAGGTGGACGGACAGGTGGACAGGTGGACAGACAGGTGGACGGACAGGTGGAAAGGTGGACAGACAGGTGGACGGACAGGTGGAAAGGTGGACGGACAGGTGGACGGACAGGTGGACGGACAGGTGGAAAGGTGGACAGACAGGTGGACGGACAGGTGGAAAGGTGGACAGACAGGTGGACGGACAGGTGGACAGACAGGCAGACAGACAGACAGACAGACAGACAGACAGACAGGTGGACAGGTGGACAGGCAGACAGCATCCACACATCAGAAATTACAAAGAAACACCAGATTTTGGCTCATACTCATTTTTTCTACACCTGTTCTTCAGTGTCAAAGGTCGTATCCAGTGTCTGTGGCTCCACCCTGTAACATGAATGTGAAGCGAACAATAAAAGTTTTAACCACATGATGCACATTAAGGCTGAAAAGCACTGATTAATTAAGAAGAGACCTGAACGCCTCAGAGCTGCACAGGACTCTTTAATACAACATGTATGTTCTCTGCTCGTGTTGGCCTTCTTCTCATGAGCGTGTGCAGCTTCACTTCCTGTTGTCAGCAGGCAGAGCGGCTTCGGCGGCGTCTGATTCATTTAGAAACACAGAAACATCGACTTCCTCCAAACCACAGCTTCCTGTGGAACCGCGCTGACCTGAGATCAGCCTGTTTGTTTGCAGCGCAGAGGTCTCACTCTGCCTCGCTTTCCAGAAACCGCAGACGCAGCCGGCCGAGCTCGGCCTGTGAGTGGCGACGCTTCGTGCTCTGCTGCCTTCACATGCGCTCGTGTATTTCTGTACGCGCACATTTGACTTTCTTTGAACTGAGTCGCTTTATTGTCTGTAATATTTTTAGTCTGTTTTTCTGTGAAACCAGTGAAACCACAGCTGTAATTCTGTCAGTGTGGGACGCTCCCAGTCTCGACACGCTGTTTTTGTGCCTCACATGCGTGTGAAGCTGAGCTGACCATGATTACAGAGCGACGCAGAGTCTGTCCTGGCCTTCAGGGCAGAGCAACAACGACTCAACGCTGACTGTACGTTCAAGAAAATCTCGTCTTTTATACGAGACACATTTTGGTCTCAGTCTGCTCTCTGGACTTCATCATCATTGTCATCAACATCATCATCATCATCTCTGTTGCCTCATGTTGATGTAACCAGTTCACATGTTCACTGGAGGTTCAGCCACAAACTCAGTTTGACCAGAGACCCTGAACTGCACGTCAATGAGCTGGAGGACGGTGTCCTCAGCCGTCAGGGGGGGGAGGCTTCAGAAAAGGCGTGGACGTGGACACAGACATGGACATGGACATGGACATGGACGTGGATGTTTCTGTGAAGCCGCTGTGAGACGAGCTTTCACTCGTCCTCCTCTGTCTGTGCGCAGCGTTCGTCTCCTCCAGACCTCCACTTGTTCTCCTCGTCGCCAGACATTCAGGAAGTGGAGTAAAGCTTTTCACCCCTTTGTTTGCTTCAATTTATGACATGACAGACGCGTTCTGGTGCGTCCGCTTCCCGTAATGCACCTGAAGTGTCCACACGACAGCAGAACAATCAGCATTTGAGCGTCACCGCGTGACCAAAGCAGCGTTCAACACGGAGCATCGAGAGAAACATCAGTGAACGAGCCACAAAACGCACCAAAAGCCTGAAACAACACGCAGAAAGACAGCATTTAATGTCAGCCACGAGTCGCCACGAGTCACTACGAGTCACTGCAAGTCACTATGAGTCACCACGAGTCATTACAAGTTGCCACGAGTCGTCATGAGTCACTACAAGTCACTACAAGTCGCTACGAGTCACCACGAGTCACTATGAGTCACCATGAGTCACTACAAGTCGCCATGAGTCGTCATGAGTCACTACAAGTCACTACGAGTCACTATGAGTCACTACGAGTCACTATGAGTCACCATGAGTCACTACAAGTCGCCATGAGTCGTCATGAGTCACTACAAGTCGCCACGAGTCGTCATGAGTCACTACAAGTCGCCACGAGTCGTCATGAGTCACTACAAGTCGCCACGAGTCACTTCGAGTCACTGCAAGTCACTATGAGTCGCCACGAGTCACTACAAGTCGCTACGAGTCCCCACGAGTCATTACAAGTTGCCACGAGTCGTCATGAGTCACTACAAGTCGCCACGAGTCACTACGAGTCACTATGAGTCACTACAAGTCGCCACGAGTCGTCATGAGTCACTACAAGTCGCCACGAGTCGTCATGAGTCACTACAAGTCACCACGAGTTGCCACAAACCGCCACGAGTCTCAACTTCCATCTGAGGCTGAAGTTTTGAGTCGTGTCCAGGACGCCCAGGTGGCTGATGGGATCTCACAGCCCAGCGTGTGCTGCAGGCTCTCGCCGTGCCGTCTCCTCTGATCACAGCCAATGGGAGGCCTCGTGCTGACAGCCAACACAAACACGGCATTGTTCATCCGGCCGTGTCCTGACGGAGCCAGAGGAGGTCAGTGAACACCGATTTCTCTCCCTGCTGGCAACCAGAGAGGAGGAGCAGCGAGGAGGAGCAGAGAGGAGGAGGAGGAGCAGTGAGGAGGAGGAGGAGCAGTGAGGAGGAGGAGGAGCAGTGAGGAGGAGCGGAGAGGAGGAGGAGGAGGAGGAGGAGGAGCAGTGAGGAGGAGGAGGAGCAGTGAGGAGGAGCGGAGAGGAGGAGGAGGAGGAGGAGCAGAGAGGAGGAGGAGGAGCAGTGAGGAGGAGCGGAGAGGAGGAGGAGGAGCAGAGAGGAGGAGGAGCAGAGAGGAGGAGGAGGAGGAGGAGTAGAGAGGAGGAGGAGGAGCAGAGAGGAGGAGCGGAGAGGAAGAGGAGGAGCAGAGAGGAGGAGGAGGAGCAGTGAGGAGGAGTGGAGAGGAGGAGCGGAGAGGAGGAGGAGGAGGAGGAGCAGTGAGGAGGAGCGGAGAGGAGGAGGAGGAGGAGGAGGAGGAGCAGAGAGGAGGAGGAGGAGCAGTGAGGAGGAGCGGAGAGGAGGAGGAGGAGGAGGAGCAGTGAGGAGGAGCAGAGAGGAGGAGGAGCAGTGAGGAGGAGGAGGAGCAGTGAGGAGGAGCGGAGAGGAGGAGCGGAGAGGAGGAGGAGGAGGAGGAGCAGTGAGGAGGAGCGGAGAGGAGGAGGAGGAGGAGGAGCAGAGAGGAGGAGGAGGAGCAGTGAGGAGGAGCGGAGAGGAGGAGGAGGAGGAGCAGAGAGGAGGAGGAGGAGCAGTGAGGAGGAGGAGGAGCAGTGAGGAAGAGCGGAGAGGAGGAGCAGTGAGGAGGAGCGGAGAGGAGGAGGAGGAGGAGGAGCAGAGAGGAGGAGGAGGAGCAGTGAGGAGGAGCGGAGAGGAGGAGGAGGAGGAGCAGAGAGGAGGAGGAGGAGCAGTGAGGAGGAGCAGAGGAGGAGGAGGAGCAGTGAGGAGGAGGAGGAGGAGGAGCAGAGAGGAGGAGGAGGAGCAGTGAGGAGGAGCGGAGAGGAGGAGCAGTGAGGAGGAGGAGGAGCAGTGAGGAGGAGCGGAGAGGAGGAGGAGGAGGAGGAGGAGCAGAGAGGAGGAGGAGGAGGAGGAGCAGAGAGGAGGAGGAGGAGCAGTGAGGAGGAGCGGAGAGGAGGAGCGGAGAGGAGGAGGAGCGGAGAAGAGGAGGAGGAGCAGTGAGGAGGAGCGGAGAGGAGGAGGAGGAGGAGGAGGAGGAGCAGTGAGGAGGAGGAGGAGCAGTGAGGAGGAGCGGAGAGGAGGAGGAGGAGGAGGAGCAGAGAGGAGGAGGAGGAGCAGTGAGGAGGAGCGGAGAGGAGGAGGAGGAGCAGAGAGGAGGAGGAGCAGAGAGGAGGAGGAGGAGGAGGAGTAGAGAGGAGGAGGAGGAGCAGAGAGGAGGAGCGGAGAGGAAGAGGAGGAGCAGAGAGGAGGAGGAGGAGCAGTGAGGAGGAGTGGAGAGGAGGAGCGGAGAGGAGGAGGAGGAGGAGGAGCAGTGAGGAGGAGCGGAGAGGAGGAGGAGGAGGAGGAGGAGGAGCAGAGAGGAGGAGGAGGAGCAGTGAGGAGGAGCGGAGAGGAGGAGGAGGAGGAGGAGCAGTGAGGAGGAGCAGAGAGGAGGAGGAGCAGTGAGGAGGAGGAGGAGCAGTGAGGAGGAGTGGAGAGGAGGAGCGGAGAGGAGGAGGAGGAGGAGGAGCAGTGAGGAGGAGCGGAGAGGAGGAGGAGGAGGAGGAGCAGAGAGGAGGAGGAGGAGCAGTGAGGAGGAGCGGAGAGGAGGAGGAGGAGGAGCAGAGAGGAGGAGGAGGAGCAGTGAGGAGGAGCGGAGAGGAGGAGGAGGAGCAGTGAGGAAGAGCGGAGAGGAGGAGCAGTGAGGAGGAGCGGAGAGGAGGAGGAGGAGGAGGAGCAGAGAGGAGGAGGAGGAGCAGTGAGGAGGAGCGGAGAGGAGGAGGAGGAGGAGCAGAGAGGAGGAGGAGGAGCAGTGAGGAGGAGCAGAGGAGGAGGAGGAGCAGTGAGGAGGAGGAGGAGGAGGAGCAGAGAGGAGGAGGAGGAGCAGTGAGGAGGAGCGGAGAGGAGGAGCAGTGAGGAGGAGGAGGAGCAGTGAGGAGGAGCGGAGAGGAGGAGGAGGAGGAGGAGGAGCAGAGAGGAGGAGGAGGAGGAGGAGGAGGAGGAGCAGAGAGGAGGAGGAGGAGCAGTGAGGAGGAGCGGAGAGGAGGAGCGGAGAGGAGGAGGAGCGGAGAAGAGGAGGAGGAGCAGTGAGGAGGAGCGGAGAGGAGGAGGAGGAGGAGGAGGAGGAGCAGTGAGGAGGAGGAGGAGCAGTGAGGAGGAGCGGAGAGGAGGAGGAGGAGGAGGAGCAGAGAGGAGGAGGAGGAGCAGTGAGGAGGAGCGGAGAGGAGGAGGAGGAGCAGAGAGGAGGAGGAGCAGAGAGGAGGAGGAGGAGGAGGAGTAGAGAGGAGGAGGAGGAGCAGAGAGGAGGAGCGGAGAGGAAGAGGAGGAGCAGAGAGGAGGAGGAGGAGCAGTGAGGAGGAGTGGAGAGGAGGAGCGGAGAGGAGGAGGAGGAGGAGGAGCAGTGAGGAGGAGCGGAGAGGAGGAGGAGGAGGAGGAGGAAGAGCAGAGAGGAGGAGGAGGAGCAGTGAGGAGGAGCGGAGAGGAGGAGGAGGAGGAGGAGCAGTGAGGAGGAGCAGAGAGGAGGAGGAGCAGTGAGGAGGAGGAGGAGCAGTGAGGAGGAGTGGAGAGGAGGAGCGGAGAGGAGGAGGAGGAGGAGGAGCAGTGAGGAGGAGCGGAGAGGAGGAGGAGGAGGAGGAGCAGAGAGGAGGAGGAGGAGCAGTGAGGAGGAGCGGAGAGGAGGAGGAGGAGGAGCAGAGAGGAGGAGGAGGAGCAGTGAGGAGGAGCGGAGAGGAGGAGGAGGAGCAGTGAGGAAGAGCGGAGAGGAGGAGCAGTGAGGAGGAGCGGAGAGGAGGAGGAGGAGGAGGAGCAGAGAGGAGGAGGAGGAGCAGTGAGGAGGAGCGGAGAGGAGGAGGAGGAGGAGCAGAGAGGAGGAGGAGGAGCAGTGAGGAGGAGCAGAGGAGGAGGAGGAGCAGTGAGGAGGAGGAGGAGGAGGAGCAGAGAGGAGGAGGAGGAGCAGTGAGGAGGAGCGGAGAGGAGGAGCAGTGAGGAGGAGGAGGAGCAGTGAGGAGGAGCGGAGAGGAGGAGGAGGAGGAGGAGGAGCAGAGAGGAGGAGGAGGAGGAGGAGGAGGAGGAGCAGAGAGGAGGAGGAGGAGCAGTGAGGAGGAGCGGAGAGGAGGAGCGGAGAGGAGGAGGAGCGGAGAAGAGGAGGAGGAGCAGTGAGGAGGAGCGGAGAGGAGGAGGAGGAGGAGGAGGAGGAGCAGTGAGGAGGAGGAGGAGTGGAGAGGAGGAGTGGAGAGGAGGAGCGGAGAGGAGGAGGAGGAGCAGTGAGGAGGAGCGGAGAGGAGGAGGAGGAGGAGGAGGAGGAGGAGGAGCAGTGAGGAGGAGCGGAGAGGAGGAGCGGAGAGGAGGAGGAGCGGAGAGGAGGAGGAGGAGGAGGAGGAGGAGGAGCAGTGAGGAGGAACGGAGAGGAGGAGCGGAGAGGAGGAGGAGGAGCAGAGAGGAGGAGGAGGAGCAGTGAGGAGGAGGAGGAGCAGTGAGGAGGAGTGGAGAGGAGGAGCAGACTGAGTCGTCTCTGTCTGCAGCAGCTGCCTTCAGGTCGTTGGTGCTCGTCTGTTCTAACCTGTGCGTCAGGTGTTCCTGCTCCACCTGATCTTCATCATCACACTGACTCAATCAGCAGCTTCACCCTGGTGCGTTCACTTACTGTTGTACATGTGACGCACATCTTAACGTGCTGCGTTCACTTACTGTCCCACTTTGACGTCAGCGAAGACTCGTTTCACTAATTATGCTGTTTGGAAGCTACCCATGCTAACTGCTAAGCTAACAGCAGCTCGTCCCGTATTACTGAGAACACACAGAACGTTCAGTGTGAGTACAGCTGATGTTTAGTCTCTCTCATACACACACTCATACACACACACACACACACACACACACACACACACACACACACACACACACACACACACACACACACACACACACACACACACACACACACACACAGCTGCTCGCTGTCACCTTGCAGGACGTCTCTCAGCGTCTTGCTGCAGCGACACAAAGAGCGTCTTCGTCTTAGAAGATGATTCACTCACTGCAGAAAAACTCTCACCTTCAACTCAAAAAGTGGGCGTTAGGCGTCAACGTGTGTGCAGCCATCACCATGACGACCCATCTGGTACACACTAACACCAGTCATGAAAAAGGTCACCCCCCCCCCAACACGCACACACCTCCGTCAGATCCTCCTCCACAGTCTCATCTGTCAGCGTGTCCCGCTGAGCTCAGTCCAGCTGCTATCTGTGATGATTTTAAGGAAAAGTCTGAATCTTCCTCTTCCTCAGCATCCACTTAGCTTAGCTTAGCATAAAGACTGGAAACGAGGGAGAACAGCTAGCCTGGCTCAGAGTGAAGGGCTCTGCAGCTCACTGATGAACTCTGCGTCTCGTTTGTTTAAGCGTGAAGAAAAAGGAGGTTTCACAGGTTCTGTGCAGGTGTGTCCAGGTCTACCAACCACTTTTCTCTGTTACGCCCCAACCTGTGCCAGTTGCTAAGCAACCACAGTAACTCCATCAAGTTACGGGTCCCCGTCCAGAAAATTCCATAACACACAAATTGCAGTTTTTATCCCGTTTTTGTTTAGAGTTCAAACAAACGAGACAGAACACGTTGATCAGTGAGCTGCTGGCAGGCCAAGCTAGCAGTTTCCACCCATTTCCAGTCTTTACGCTAAGCTAAGCTAATCAGCAGGGACTTAGACTGAATACACAGTCACAACAGAGTGTGTGTGTGTGTGTGTGTGTGTGTGTGTGTGTGTGTGTGTGTGTGTGCGTGTGTGTGTGTGCATGTGTGTGTGCATGTGTGTGTGCGTGTGTGCATGCGTGTGTGTGTGCATAGGTGTGTATGTCAGTGTGTGCTTGTGTGCATGCGCGCGTGTGTGTGCGTGTGTGTGTGTGTGTGTGTTCATTCAGTCACACAGATTGTAATTTGAAACTTTCCTCAAGTTCAAAACTCCAATCAGCACCTCGATCCTCCACCGACCAATCAGGCGGTCTGTCCACACTCAGAGACAGTCTGCAGTGAGGACTGAAGGAGTTTAATGAAAAGACACACACACACACACACACACACACACACACACACACACACACACACACACACACACACACACACACACACACACACACACACACGTTCAACCGAGAGCAGAAGATCTGAACCATCAGACACTGATTTAGGATCAGCCCACATGAGACACATGGTCTCAGTCTGTCCTCCAGGTCCTGAGTGATGGACAGAAAAGATGATGATGTCACAGGGAAGATGACCTTTGACCTGTTAGAAAATGTCCTCACATCATCATTTTATCATTTCTGTGAAATGATCATATATAACAATTAGAACACATGTTGGTGAGGTCACATTGACCTTTGACCTTTGACCACCAAACTCTGATCAGTTTTTGCCAAATTTGAAGAAATGTCCTGAAGATGACGGGACAGATGACGCCTGCAGTCACGAGTGTCCTGACAGCGGAGATGTGATGGACATTCAAAAATTCAGAACCCAAGAGACAAAGACAGACGTATATTCTGACCTGTCATCATTTCAATCAGTGACTCATCAATCAATCGATCGATTGATGGAGGAAATGATCAGCAGACTGATCCAGAATGAAAAGAATCAATAGTTTCAGCTAAAATGAGGGACACAATGATCTAAAGAGACCAGAGACAAGAGGACGACAGACACAGGAGACACAATGATCTAAAGAGACCAGAGACAAGAGGAGGACAGACACAGGGGACACAATGACCTAAAGAGACCAGAGACAAGAGGACAACAGACACAGGAGACACAATGACCTAAAGAGACCAGAGACAAGAGGACGACAGACACAGGGGACACTTTACTGCACGCAGTACTTCTACTCTGAATACTTGAAGTACAGTATTCTACTAACATTTTCGATGCAGTACTACAGAGTATTTCCTCAGTACAGCAGTGAGTACTTCCTCCATCACTGTCACATCCCATAATAAACAGTGTGGTAGAGCCACAGTTTATTTTGCTCCTCTGGACCTCTGATGTCTCCTCGTCCACGGCCTCCCTCGTCTACTCCTGCTTCTGTCGGAGACTTCCTACGTTTCCCAGAATGCCGTCTGGCAACCTCCACATAATTAGAGGAGATGCTTGGATGTGTTCAGAGAAAATTACAGGCAGAGCGATCAGAGCGGGCGGACGTCTTCCAGTCAACAACACGTCGACACGTCACGCCTCAGACTGAGAGACGGGCTGCCGGCATTCATGTGGTCACAGAACTGGTCTCTGCAGTTCTTCTTCTGTGGTGGACTTCTGCCTGTTCCACCGCTGAACGTGGTGGCTCTTCACAGACGCCTTCGCTCTTTGGTTAATGCTTCAGATCCCTGAAACGATTTCCAGCATGGCTGACGGCGCCGCGTCCGCATGTGGCGATCAACAGGAAGTCAGAAACACTGCCGCGAGGACAAGTCCATCAGACCGGACTGCACAGGACAACACGGTTTGTCCCTAACCTGCCTGAAGACTCTGGAGCACCTGGAGCTTCACCTGCAATCACACAGTACTTCAAAGTCTGTCTGAAAGGTCTGAACAGCCTGTCCGTCTCTACCTGTCCGTCTCTACCTGTCTGTCTCTACCTGTCTGTCTCTACCTGTCCGTCTCTACCTGTCCGTCTCTACCTGTCCGCCTGACTGTAACACCTGTTCAAAGGTTTGGAACCTCCTGCCATGAAAGCTTGACTCAGGACAGTCAGACATCTGAGAGGACGACTCTGTGTCTCTGACTGAGCAAAGACAGTCCTCTTTACAGAGACACTGAGAGGACAGACAGAGACAAAGAACCTCTGGACAACAGAAGAGCTCACCAGACGCTGAGCATCAGACTTCAACAAGAGCAGCGTCCTGTTCCAGTGACAGGTGGACGACGACGCCACACCTGCTCACAGGTGACCTGGAGGAGGACCTGCAACCACCTCAGACTTTTTAAACCACCTGAACGTCCAACCTGCAGGTCTGAGGACCTCAACTCCCTGAAGGCCTGAACCACATCTAAACCACCTGTGGATCCACCATGAGCCAGAACTAAACCACCTGAGGACCTATTTACAGACTCTACAGACAAGACCTAAACCGACCCGCTCAGTCCACAAAACTGAACCACCTGGACCTGGACCTGGACCTGGACCGGAGCCTCTAAACCACCACAGACCAGCAAAGACTGCTCTGAAGGTCTACTCCTCTGTCCTGTAAGTCCTGGCCGGTCTGGTGGTGTCCTACCTGCAGAGGACTCGAGCAGGTCTTGTGGTTTTGAAGCCCGTCGTGTTCTGGTTTTGGTTCTGGGTCAGTTTCAGAGTCTGAAGTGAATAAAGGGTGAGACAGTCTGCGGGGACACGCCGCCGGAGGACCGTGCGAAGTCAAACACATGCTGCACTTTCTGAGTCATGTGACGGGACACGACCTGAGCCAGATGGTCCCGGTGCGTGGACTCACCTGCAGACCCTCCTCTCTCCGGCTGATGAAGAAAAAGCGTCCACAGTCTTCACAGGAGATGAGCAAAGTGAAGCGACGCTGCTCCTCATCATCAGCTCTCACTCCGCACGCATCGCTTCACTTCCCGCGACGGCGAGCAGACAGCGAACACACGGCGAACACAAAGCGAACCCACGGCGAACACACGGCAAACACACAACGTGCGTCCTGCTCGTGCGGAGGTGACTGACAACTTCCGGCCGTCAAACTCTCACAGAGTCGAGCTGGACTCACTCATGTTGCTCCTCTTCACCGGAGCTGAGACCAACCGCCACCTCCGCCTGCGCTCAACAGGCGGGAGGCAGCGGCTGACAAGCTGCACAAGCTAGCTGCCGACACTTCCGCTTACTGCCTTCAAAGTAAAAGTCCACTTCCATACACGCGGTCGCTTTCAAAATCTGATGATTTTCATGTTTCATGAAGGTTTATATGTCTCAGAAAGAGATGCTTCAGAATCCGGACATCTGAGAAACTTTACTAGATATTCAAATGTTTCCAGTAAAACAATAAAATAAAATAAAATAAAATAAAATAAAATAAAATATGGGTGGAAGTCACACCTTTGAGTAAAAGTACAGAAGTATTCAAAGTATTAGAACAAAAAGTACTCATAATGCCAAATGGCCCATTTCAGAATCATGTGAGCAGTGTGATTATTATTATTATCCGTTCTGAATTAGAATCTGTTATCAATACGTTCATTATTTAATGCACCACGTCCTCTTTCCTCCTGCACACTTTCCCTCACTGTAACAAGCTTCCTCCTCCTCCCTCTCCTCCTCCTCCTCCTCCCTCTCCTCCTCCTCCTCCTCCTCCTCCCTCTCCTCCTCCTCCTCCTCCTCCCTCTCCTCCTCCTCCCTCTCCTCTTCCTCCTCCTCCTCCTCCCTCTCCTCCTCCTCCCTCTCCTCCTCCCTCTCCTCCTCCCTCTCCTCCTCCTCCCTCTCCTCCTCCTCCTCCCTCTCCTCCTCCTCCTCCTCCTCCCTCTCCTCCTCCTCCTCCTCCTCCTCCCTCTCCTCCTCCTCCTCCTCCTCCTCCTCCTCCTCCATACAGTGAACAGTGATTAGAGAGCAGCTCTTCTTATTTTGGCTGCTGTGGGAACAAACTGACTTTCATTGTTTGTGTTCAGAAACTCTTTTCTTTTGGCTTTTTTTTAACTCTTTTAAACGCTTTTTAAACTCCTTTCTTTGGCTTTTTAAACTCTTTTTTAACTCTTTTGAACTCTTTTTAAACTCTTTTCTTTGGCTTTTGAACTCTTTTTAAACTCTTTTTAATCTGTTTCATGACTCATCTCTCGCCATTATTTGTTTCTCACCTTTTACTTTGATTTGTGTATGTTTATCTGAGCAGGGGCGGGGCTTGCGAACAGGTAAGCCAGGGAGTTGCTTGGAGCTGTGATTATGGATAGGCCTGGGCTTTCAGGGACCTCTGTTGGTCCATGGACCTCACTTTGAGAACCACTAATCTATTTTTTCAGTATTCATCTCAAAGATGTGTTTTTGCAGTGTGCACAGGTGGGGTGGGGGCCCCAGGGATTTGTTGCTTGGAGCCCCAAGAGTCCCGAGCAGCACCACTGCGTCTGGGTGTTTTCATCTCTCCTTGAAGCTCTTCCATCAACATTTGTCAAGACGTATTTAAAAAAAAAACCTGAAATATCTTCAAATGACTTGTGACTTGGCAGCTTTCGTTCATCTCATTGTTCAGCTGTTTTTTTTACATGAGGTTATACTTTTATTCTGAAGGTGAACTAGTTGACTTCCGGTATGGGTGTGATCTGAGCTTGACGGGCATCCTGCCTCTCGGCGCTGATTGGTTCAGATGAGTTCTTCTCATGAATATTCATTGAGCAGAACCAAAAGATGAACTGAAGAAGAAAAAGACTTTGAGCTGCTGTCAAAGCTCCTCATCACACTCTTCATCACTCTGTGCATTCCACACACATACACACACACACACACACACACAGCGTGCACGTGAAGCTGTTACTGCCTGTGCTTTAGTAAAGCTGGAGTTCCTCCTTCAGAGCTGAACATTTCTCTGTTTTTGGTGAAATCAGACACACGAAGCAGCAGAAACGCTCTTTATTGAAACTTTACTTCCTGTTTTAAAAGAGAACTTTGAGCTTTTCAACATGTTTTTACATCAAATGAAGGAGCGTTTCACGTGAAGTTCATCAGTCAGACGCAGACTTTGGTGATGTTTCTCTCCTCGTTCACACACATTAAACTTCACTGAGGACTCCATGAACGCCTCATTGTGTGGAAGTGACGACCTTCGGGTTTGACCTGGACGCTGCGGCGGCGGTCGGCTCTGAGTTCTGAGCGGCTCTCACGCCTCAGAGACAAACAGCTGCTGAGTGAAGAAGCAGATCCCAGATCAGCGTCTCGTCACCAGCAGAGAAGCTGAGCAGAATATCAACGAGCTGCAGCTCAGCCGAACGTTAACTCTCAGCAGCTCGGACGAGACGCAGAGAGGGAGCGGGTTCGTGTCCGGAAGCCGTTTTCCTCCAGAGCGACGCACCGCCACCCGACCTCTGACCTCTGACCTCTGACCAGCCAAGAACACCGACAGTCTGATTCAGTCCAGTCCGCCTGACTCCTGAACAGTTTCCTGTTTCTCTCCTCAAACACGTCCAGGCGACTTTGTCAAGAGGTCAAAGGTCACA